>NC_090261.1:36979010-37066747 GCF_037325665.1 Littorina saxatilis | reverse complement strand
CAAATAATGTATTCTTCTTTCTTTCTTTTTCTTTCTGCGTCTTCTCTCTCAAAGACGACGAACATGTAGACAATGCTTGATTTCTCTTTCTCTTCAAGTTATGCCTGTACTATACTGTTAATATTCTTCTTTATCTATATACCAGGCTACAAATATTTATTTGTATGTGTCATGTGTCAGTCATGCTGCAAATATTCTAACGGGGTGTAAGAAATGTTAAGTCCTTTGTACTGGAAACTTGCATTCTCCCAGTAAGGTCATATATTGTACTACGTTGCAAGCCCCTGGAGCAATTTTTTGATTAGTGCTTTTGTGAACAAGAAACAATTAACAAGTGGCTCTATCTCATCTCCCCCCTTTCCCCGTCGCGATATAACCTTGAACGGTTGAAAACGACGTTAAACACCAAATAAATAAAGAAAGAAAGAAATTCTAACGGGGTGGTGGTGTTCAGTCGGGGTTCTCTTTTACCTGACAAAAACTGCAACGACAACAAATATACAAAGCGTCCTTCATGAAAATACTGTAATGTTGAAAAGGATTTTTCCGACGAAAACACCATTCCTGAATTAGGAGGTAACTTTTGTTTTATGACATGTCAGTTTAACTGTTCAAAAGATATGTAGAAACGGCTTACGCATCTCAGAGCCTGGTAAACTCACCTAAAATTGATTTTTTTCAAAATATATTCATGTTTTATCGAACGCTCTCTGAGAAACTTGACATTCTCTTTCTTAAAAAAAACCACAAAGACAAAATGACATTATTCAACACCAGAAGTAAGAGACCGAAAGCACTGCTGCATGACTTGGACAAGAAGTCACGTCTAGCGTTTCTCTGACAGCATGCATCTGTCGTGGTGATGGTTGAAGAACATGTGTATTAAAAGTCTACATTTAAACTTCTACTCTCCTGTTTTTGAAAAGATTGCTGTTTCAATTTGGCTTTTTCGATTTGTTATTATTTTACATTTAGTCAAGTTTCGTCGACAATTTTGAGCAAAATGTGTTATCTGTATCGTTAGTGCTTGTCTGTATGTCTAGCACCTGTATACTGGCGGTAGGAAGAAAAATGTATTAAAAAAAATTCACAGACACCAGAGACAGGTAAAGGGAGGCAATCGTTTCCACTGCCAGTTTGCTAAATAGGCCAGAAAGGATGAGTTGTTTCCCATGAACCGTTTTCTACCTGGAAGTGTGTTTCCAACCCCACCCAAAAGTGTGTTGGTGTCTCAAAGAGCAAATTTTTTTCCGAAAACCAATAATATACCAATTTCTTTGAAAATATTTGGATTATGTGTTAAATTTACCCTCGTACATGTTATGTTAATTAGAAACATTTAAGAATCAAATATTTCACAAAAGCAAACCAATTTAATGTAAGTGCATCAGATATTTAATGATATTTTTTGGAAATGTGTCAAAATTGGGTGTGTTGAAAGACCACGTTTTGTTTTGTTTTGTCATAAATTAGACTTTCCAATGAACTACTCCTCTTGTTTTTTGACAATGAAACAAGGTGTAATGTTTTTAAACAGGGAGATATACGGATGATTTGAGATGTAGATTAAACATTGGTGGCAGGTGTAAAGTTACTCAACGCGGGTAAACGCACTAAGTGAATACTTTTGACACTAATTAATGACAGCTATACGATGAGATGATTTTGCTGGTCGACAGTTGCCGAGCGGGGTAAGGAAATAAATGCCGGTTAAACAATAGCTAACAATCAGACATTTGCAACAAAAGGGACAAATGGCTGAATGGACAACTGCTGGTTTAGTACATTAATAATCAATGATGATTATTTAATATGACTACTGGTCTTCTTTTGAGGCGCATACTCGCGCGTACGCCGGTAGCACAGTACAATACAATACAATACAACAATACAATACATTAACAATACAATACAATACATTAACAATACAATACATTAACAATACAATGCAATGCAATACAACAACAACAATAACAACAACCGCGCAAAACAACAACAACAAACACAACGACCGAACGGGTGAATTGAAGCTCAAGAACGCTGAAGGAGAAGAAGAGATACAAGACAATACTATGACATCCCTCCTCTTGTCTGGTGCTATTGTATTTTCATACTATAATCCATGTCTTCTGCTATGACTTTACCACACTCACAAAAACATACACACACACACACACACACACATACACGACCACCCTCGTCTCGATTCCACGTCTTCGTTAAAACAAAATCAAACAAGAAATTCCTCCGAGGTAGGAAAAAAAACACCCCCGTCCTTAGCACGAACATGATTCAGGGGCCATAATGCCATTCCTGATCATATCATGTCGAGTCCCATACTTGTCGACGACGCCCTAGGTACCACATCACAAACAGAACTGTGCAATACACAGGTGTTTTCTACAGACACACTCAAACACACACACACACACAGAAGCCGTATATATATATCTATATCTATTGTATAAATATATAGAGATAGATGAGAGTGTATTTTTCGCGTGGCTATAAATTAATTCGACCTTTGCACTTTTACAGTGAGAATAATTTACGGGTCCAATTTACGTTCTGGACACTGCGGTGACCTTCTAAAAATAGTAACAGAACGCCGGGAATATCCGAAGATGCCCCCTCATACTATAGTCCACCAATCACTCCCTACCCGTGTGTTTGACTGGTCCCAATTTTTGTAAGGACCGTCTCAGGAATGTATAGAACCTGTTCACCAAGTTTGGTGACGATCGGTCCGTTCATTCTTGAGATCTACTTGCGAACACAAACAAACACACAAACAAACAAACAAACACACAAACAAACAAACAAACACATCGACCGAAACCTATACACACCCCTATACCGGGGGTGTAAAAACAAGAAAGGTAAGTTGGAACGTTTGTTATTGACAACACAATGCGTTACGTTTACAGATATTTCGACCCAGCGGTCTTTTAAGTGCACAGACAAACATATAATGATTAAACAGAAAAAGACTTATCTGGTCAAAAGTGCAGCCGTGTAAACTTTGTAAACAGCAAATTGTGTGTGTGTGTGTGAGTGTTTGTGTGTGTGTGTGTGTGTGTGTGTGTGTGTGCGTGTGTGTGTGTGTGTGTGTGTGTGTGTGTGTGTGTGTGTGTGTGTGTGTGTGTGTGTGTTTGAGAGAGAGAGAGAGAGAGAGAGTACGTTTTATGAACTGTCAATTTAACGATGAGCACAAGCTTTTACTTAGAGACTTTACAATTGATGGGGAATAACCCATGCAAAACGAGATATGTTGCCATTGTGAACATTTTGTACGAATAGTGTCCCTTACCTTAATGTGCCATGTTCTCGCTCCTCAGTGCCTGCTTTTTGTCTTTCCGGTTTTGTTATATTCACTACTGTATCGTTTTTTACACCCCCGGTATAGGGGTGTGTATAGGTTTCGCTCGATGTGTTTGTTTGTTTGTGTTCGCATATAGATCTCAAGAATGAACGGACCGATCGTCACCAAACTTGGTGAACAGGTTCTATACATTCCTGATACGGTCCTTACAAAAATTGGCACCAGTCAAACACACGGTTAGGGAGTTATTGGTGGATTAAGATTCTACAAGGACTTATAGAGGCACAATCGCTCGATGTGTTTGTTTGTTTGTGTTCGCATATAGATCTCAAGAATGAACGGACCGATCGTCACCAAACTTGGTGAACAGGTTCTATACATTCCTGAGACGGTCCTTACAAAAATTGGGACCAGTCAAACACACGGTTAGGGAGTTATTGGTGGATTAAGATTCTACAAGGACTTATAGAGGCACATCTTCATGGTCAAAGGGAAATAACCATTCTCACTCAGTCACTGCCACCAACTGAGAAGGTTATTTCCCTTTGACGGGGGTGTTTTTCCTACCTCGTAGGAATTTCTTGTTTTAAATGTATTGATAGTTTAATTTTGGTTTTGTTATTCTTCTTCTTTGTTTCCGGTTGAAACTGTATCCACATAACTATTTACTTTATGCTGTCTGATATTCTTTATTTGTTGCAAAAACCACTAGTCGTGACTTCCTGTCCAAGTCATGCAGCAGTGCTTTCGGTCTCTTACTTCTGGTGTTGAATAATGCGATTTTGTCTTTGCTTTTTGTCTTTCACAGAGAGCGTTATATAAAATATGATTTAAAAAAAATCGTTTTTAGGTGAGTTTATCGGGTTCTGAGATGCGTAAGCCGTTTCTACATTACATATCTTTTGAACAGTTAAACTGACATGTCGTAAAACAAAAGTTAGCTCCTAATTCAGGAATGGTAATTTCGTCAGAAAATCCTTTTCAACGCTACATTATTATCAAGAAGGACGCTTTGTGTATTTGTTGTTAATGCGGTTTTTGTCAGGTAGAAAGACGACCGAGGCTTCCAAAGAGCCAAGAGTTTGAACAAGAGAACCCCAACTGAACACCATCACCCCATAAAAGAAACACCACCATCACCGTCAGAATACTTGCAGCATGACACATGACACATTAAAGGCACAGTAAGCCTCCCGTAAACCATCACAGATACGGTCAGGATTTTACACACAGTACAAACACCCTTTCATTTAAACACTCACCGATTGAGAACATCCTAGGTGCCCTCCGTAAAGAGCGAACAATTTTCAAAGAATTTATTTTTGCGTGGTTTATCTTACCCCTGAGCCATCGTGAACCCGTGTAATCCAGTTTCCCTTTTTCACAATGTAGTCGTCAGTTAGTCATTTGAATGCGACTCGATGTGAGCTTATTTACAATAGCACGTTTTTATGCACGAAACAAACGGCTGTGGTTCACAAGAACTCTAGCGATGGCTTTTGACTGTTGAGAGGAACGGCGATATGCACTGATAAACCGTCGTCTGCTACGACCCTTGCGTGACCCTGCTTCCGGGCTTTTCTTTTTTCAAACTTTCACAACTTCGAATTGTACTGATCTTGTCTTGATGAAAAAAAGAATTCTTTTATGATTAAAGAATGTTTGTGTAACAAGCTGTCAATTTATTATTTAGATTTTAAAAGTTAGGTCTAGCGCAAAAACGCACCACGGTTTAAAAACATTTTGATAATCATCGATTCACGGCTATCGCCAGTTTACATCGATAGAATGAGACCCGAAGGGAAGTAACTCATGTTTGACCTGAGTTCAGGATGGGTCCAAAAAGTGTTCGAGACCATCTGCAAAATTAATTCTTTAAAAATTGCTCGCTCTTTACGTAGGGCACCTAGGATGTTCCCGTTTGGTGAGCGTTCAAATGGAAGGGTGTTTGTACTGTGTGTAAAAGCCTGACAGTATCTGTGATGGTTTACGGGAGGCTTACTGTCCGGGCGTGAATTCCGGTATTCATAACAGCCGTCCAGCACCAAAACGAGGCGCCATTGCTGTTGAGGCCAAGTCCACGAAAATAAATTCTTTGAAAATTTCTCACGCTCGACAGAAAGCAGCCAGGATGTTCCCGTTCGGTGAGCGTTCAAATGGAAGTATGCTTGTACTATATGTAGACGCTCGGGGAGCTCTGTGATGGTTTACGGGAGGCTTACTGTGCCTTTAAAAAGAATATTTGTAGCCTGGTATATGGATAAAGAAGAATATCAACAGTATAGCACAGAATCAAAAAACAAGAAAGGTAGTACAGCACAGGCATAACTTGAAGAGAAGTGCGTTTCTTCCTTAACCTGTATATCCGCGATTATATAGCAAATTATCTGTATGTAAGTGTGTATATATCCATGTGTGCAGGTATGTATGTGTGTATGTATGTATGTATGTATCCTTATGTTTTTATGTGAATCTCTCTCTCTCTCTCTCTCTCTCTCTCTCTCTCTCTCTCTTTCTCCGCCGAGATCACTGAGAAGAAAGATCGAGCGACTTCCTAAAACGCCTGTGTTTAAAAGAAAACACTGTGTTCAGAATTAACCCTTTCAACAACGTAATGATATTTTTGTAAGTTGCTCTTTTAAACATATAATAACAGAAAGTTGATTGTATCGCACGCAAAATTACATGAATCTGGTTAGAATATCTTTCCTTTGCGAGTCTTTGGAACTGGGGCGATAATTTCGAGTGTTTCAGCTTGCCGCGGCGTCATGCAAATAGCTGTATCACTCTGTAAATGACTAGATTCAGCCTTCGGCGGCGCAACCGTTGGATAATCGCTTCACTTCAATCGATTGGCCCGGTCAAAGTATAGCCCGTATTGATGAGAAAAGATGTTCTTCTTGTAGATTAGCCTTTTAAGATTACTGAGAGAAATGAGCGATTTCCAAAAACGCCTGTGTCAAAACAAAAACACTGTGTTCAGAATCAACTATATTCACAACATGTTAATAGTAATTATGAGTCGCTCTGCGGAATACATAATTACAAAGGATTGATCTGATGGTATGCAAAATGTCATTAAACTGCATCTAATACTTTTTCCTTGCGAGATCTCAGAACATACGCGATTCGCCCTTGGACGGCGCAAAAGTTGAAATATTGCTTCACTTCAATCGGTTGGCCCGGTTAAAGTAATGCACACATTGATGAGGGCCCCAAAGGGTTTAAAATCGTGATCGTGATTGGCGTTTTTTGACCTTTCTGTGACCGTGATTGCCGAAATTTCCATTTCTGTGATCGTGATGGGACTTTGCCCGTGATCCGTGATGACCAAAAAATCAAGTCTCGTGATCGTAATCGTCATTTGTTTTCGTGATCGTGATGGGCATTATTGCAAAGCATTTTATTTTCAACGTACATTTTTCACAGCTGTATCACTCTATGATCCTCTATTCGTCAAGGAGCCAATCCCGATTGAAGGGAAGCAACAACACATTCAGAAATATGATTTTGACAGCGATTGCTTCCCTTTAAGAGAACCAATCACACACAAAAAGAGATCCAATCAGAAGGCGAATTGCAAAAGTCTGCCAAACTTCATCCAATGGAAGGGCTTCGTGCTAAAGTTTTGAGTGCATTCAGTCAAATTCGAATTCGAAGATCAAAAATGGCGTGCAGCGGTACTGTCATCGAACTTCTGTTATATTTTGTGGATTTAAGCCAGACCAAAGCAGGCGGCGAGAATGCCTTCCTTGATGGAAAGGTCAGGCTACGGGTCCGTCTTTCCGAAGACGAAATGTCAAGGTATGTTGATCTATTCAGGGCCGGACTAGGTAAGTACTAAGGGGGGGGGGGGGGGTTACAGATGGGGGTCCAGGGGGCAAAGCCCCTTGGTGGGGGTCCAGGGGGCGAAGCCCCGGCTTGGTGGGGGTTGCAGCTGAACGTTTTTTGATGTTTCTGGAGGGAAAGGAAGCCTCTCCTTGAACGAAAAAGGTAAATTCGACAGCAAGCTGTATAGGCAATGAAGAAGAATTGAGTTTGTAAGGACTCATACTTTTCATCACAAAAATCGTTGAAGAAAAATGTTTCTCGAAAGGGGGTGAGAGGTGCGATTTCTCCTCGGATTTCATGATGATCCAGATGCAACCCCCTCCCTCCCCCCCCCCCCCCCAAAGCGTTTGGGAGGTACATGCGGGGGTGGGGGGGTTGCGCAACCCCTGTAACCCCCCACCCCCCCCCCCCCTAGTCCGGCCCTGTCTATGTTGCTCTATGACTGTTCTGAATGTAGGCAAAGATCTTGAAATTTGTTCAAGATCTTTGAGTTTGATTGAGATCATTGACATTGTCGACATTGCCACGTCCGGCTGTCACTCGCTCAGTTTGACATCGACTGGCTCGAGTCTGATCGAGTCTGCGTGTAGCCAAAACCGAAACTAGAAATATGTTTTTCATCCCAGCAACGTGGACACGCTTGGCATAGATTCTAATTGTCGCTTCTTTGCATTAAGCTTGGATTTATTTTAGCTCCTGTAAACTTATCAACAATGAGTTAAATTCAGGAACTATGGCGGGGAGACGTGCCAGTTTGGGTCACTTGATCCTCATGTCAAAGTCGATCGAAGTCATGTTCGTTGGGGATTTTGTTATTATAGACTCTACCATGCCTTGCGAGCGCTACGAATACATGTACTTTAATTTCAATCCACCCTATAGTTTTTGAGAAAATGGGTTTAAAAGATTTAGCTCTGGAAATGTGAAATTGTGCAAGTATATATTCATGTGTGTGAGTGAGGGTGTGGGAGTTGAATGTGTATGAGTGTATATTCCTTCACCCACCTTCATGATTCCTAGACTGACCTTTAGTCAGGATTATAGACTCTACCATCACACATACATGTACTTTAATTTCAATCCACCCAATAGTTTTTGAGAAAATGGGTTTAAAAGATTTAGCTCTGGAAATGTGAAATTGTGCAAGTATATATATTCATGTGTGTGAGTGAGGGTGTGGGAGTTGAATGTGTATGAGTGCAGGGGCGGATTAGGGGGGGGGAGTTACAGGGGTTCCGGAACCCCCCCCTCCCCCCCCGGCTGTAAAAAAAAAAAATTAATACTAACTTTAAAAGAAATAATGAGTGGCTGCTGACACCAGTTGATCATGTTTAAAATCAAGGATAAGCCATAAATTGTTCATAAAATAGCTAAATCTCTTCAGCTTCTGGGGGGCTAAGCCCCCCAGACCCCCCAACGGGGCCTTGCCCATGTACCCCACAAGGTCTACCCCTGGACCCCAGGTTGTAACACCCCCCCCTCTGGCTTAACTGCTCCGCCCCTGGAGTGTATATTCCTGTGAGTGTCTGTATGAGAGAGAGAGAGAGCGAGAGAAAAAACAATGAAAACAACATTCTTGTTACTGATTACAAATCATATGTATTTCTATGTGTGAATGAAAGAGATTTCAAAAAAATAATAAAAAAGTGCAACAGTTGTCACTTTGTGTTGAATAAACAATAGATCCAGAGGAGCGAATAACTGTGTGGTTGTGTTTACTTTGACACGTGCTTTCTGTACCTGCAACTTTTACCGTGACCGTGATTTGCCACTGGTGTTCGTGATCGTGAAAACAAAAATCAAGGTAACTGTGATCGTGAAAGCTAAAATTTCCCTTCCCGTGATCGTGATGATACCCCCCCTTTGGGGCCCTCATTGATTAGATAAGACATTGTCCTGGTAGATTGGCCTTTTAAAATTATTGACAGAAAATAATCAAAGACCACACAAGCTATTGCAACCTAATCCTATCTCTGGTCTCTCTTCCTGGGTACAATGGTACCTAAGACTTACATTCAAATGCTTACATTTCCATGCTACCCACATTGTCAAAATACCAATAATTATTCAAAACAAATGTTAACTACTACCTAACTTCATTTCAGACCCACACCCATTATTATACACACATTTCACATTTAAACCATTAGTCGGCCCCCTGTCGATATTTATCGACTAAGTTCCTTGTTTTTTATTGAGTTGCATAAATACAAAGCCATAATTGAATGTCATAATAAAGGAGCACAACAAGATAAACTTATAAATGTGTTCTTAGAAACAAACGAGTAATGTGGCGGACGATATTGTAAATGCATAATATTTAAACAAATGAAAACAAAAACAACGACAACTATAGCAACAATGGTACGGAAAACACACACACACACACACACACACACACACACACATACACACACGCACGGCACGGCACGGCACGGCACGGCACGGCACACACACACACACACACACACACACACACACACACACACACACACACACACACACACACACACACACAAAGAACAATACAGAGAGAGAGAGAGAGAGAGAGAGAGAGAGAGAGAGCATCCAATATAAACTTGGCAAAACAATTATTGCAACAATTTTCGCACGCTTGGAAAAGCATTAAAACGCAATATATTTTAGTTCAACTTTATATGCTCGAAAAGGTAATTATGTCAGCTGTACATATCATTTGTCCGATTGATGGTACTTTGTATAGGCATCCCGTGACAGCCTGATTTTGCAGATTTTAAAATACGGGGCTATGGTTTTTGTCAGGTCGAGTTTAGGGGTGACCTTGTTTGACAGGCTGTCGCGGGATGCCTATACAAAGTACCATCAATCAGACAAATGATATCTACAGCTGACATAATTACCTTTTGGGGCATATAACGTTCAACTAAAATAAATTGCGTGTTAATGCTTTTCTTAGCGTGCGAAAATTGTTGCAATAATTTTTTTGCCAAGTTTAGATCAATTCAATGCTCAGGTGTTGGCCTGTTTTCATCTTGGTCGGATTATTGCGACCCCATTAAGCCAACTTGTTGACCATAACAAATTCAATATTTCAATCAATCAATCAATCAATATGAGGCTTATATCGCGCGTATTCCGTGGGTACAGTTCTAAGCGCAGGGATTTGTTTTTTGTTTGTTGTTGTTTTTTGTATGCAATTTATATCGCGCACATATTCAAGGCGCAGGGATTTATTTATGCCGTGTGAGATGGAATTTTTTTACACAATACATCACGCATTCACATCGGCCAGCAGATCGCAGCCATTTCGGCGCATATCCTACTTTTCACGGCCTATTATTCCAAGTCACACGGGTATTTTGGTGGACTTTTTTTTGTTTGTATCTATGCCTATACAATTTTGCCAGGAAAGACCCCTTTGTCAATCGTGGGATCTTTAACGTGCACACCCCAATGTAGTGTACACGAAGGGACCTCGGTTTTTCGTCTCATCCGAAAGACTAGCACTTGAACCCACCAACTAGGTTAGGAAAGGGGGGAGAAAATTGCTAACGCCCTGACCCAGGGTCGAACTCGCAACCTCTCGCTTCTGAGCGCAAGTGCGTTACCACTCGGCCACCCAGTCCTATTTCAATGTGGTTTATTCTGTTAGGAAAATTGCCGATACACACATTTTTCTCATACAGTTGGTGTGAAAGGTGCCACGCTAAATCCTATGCTACATCCATCTTTTAAATCATGTTAGTCCAAATCTGTTCCAGATCCAGATTTTTTGTTGTTGCTCTTTTTTGATCAGTAAAGTTCTACAAGTTTGATAGTTTTTTTAGTTTTTATTTAGTTATTAATTTTACACCAAATCTGTGTAAAATAGATTCAAGGTTTATTCAGAATATGTAGGAACATTTTGCTGTAAGAATTTTATGCGCTTCCTGTTCCGGCGCTTCAAGCTCCGCAACATCTTGAACACACGGCCAGTACAACTGGCCTTGACACGGAACGATCCAAGGGGGGCAATCTCAGTCATCTGAAAGAGGGAAATCCAAACGCAATCCGCCTTGTTCGATTTTATGGGCTTGGACGATAGAGAAAAATAAGAAAAGCAAAAGCTGGAGTCCAGTCTGGACGAAACTGCTATCATCAAGAACGCAGAATTGATTTTTTCTGAGTTTTTTTTTTTAGCCGTAAGCGCCATGTTTATCGGAGCAGGAAACTCTTCCAGAGTGAGGCCCCTTTGTTGGTTTCACTGCGGCCGCATTGTGAACAGCAGTTATGAGAAATTCGAAATGAGAAATGGCGCTTACGGCTAAAAAAAACACTCAGAAAAAAATCAATTCTGCGTTCTTGATAGCAGTTTCGTCCAGACTGGACTCCAGCTTTTGCTTTTCTTATTTTTCTCTATCGTCCAAGCCCATAAAATCGAACAAGGCGGATTGCGTTTGGATTTCCATCTTTCAGATGACTGAGATTGCCCCCCTTGGATCGTTCCGTGTCAAGGCCAGTTGTACTGGCCGTGTGTTCAAGATGGCTCCGCAACTCCGCAGCTCAAAGTGAGACTCCGCATTTCGAATTCCCCAACTCCGTTTTTGGCTCACGTAAGTGTAGCCTATGCGATCGTAACTTTGTCTGTCTGTGCGTGCGTGCGTATGTACGTATGTGCGTGCGTGCGTGCGTGTGTATGTCTGTGGTAGAAACTCTAACATTTGAAGACGTCACATTACATTGACGTCACATTATGACGTAAGAGGGTTAGACGTCACGCGAAGGAAGTACTGAAAGTCTCGGTCATTATTATTTTGAGCGGGCCGAGACTAGTTGGCAGTCGTGTCCCTGTAAGTAGGCTACAAACAGATCTAGATCTAGTGTCTCGCTTTCTTGCACAGTTTCACCTATGCTCTGTCTCTGTGTGTGTGTGTGTGTGTGTGTGTGTGTGTGTGTGTGTGTGTGTGTGTGTGTGTGTGTGACGGAGTGATTGAGTTTGTGTTACTGTTTGTCGATTTCTTACGTGAGCCTTGATGGCTTCGCCTCTTGTTAGCCAAGTACCGATCGTTCAGTGCATAAGCCTAACTTGAGTCGGTCGCAAACAAAGGCTCAACTTTTCGCAGCGCGATCTAACAATAGCTCCAATGCTGAGACGAGTTGCCCAGAGCGGTTCGCCACGGGTCGCTCGCAGTGCGAATGACAAAAAGCCGTTTCTTAGGGCAGTGCAGGAAAGCGCTCGCGAAGCACTCGGCGAGCGGCTTTGGTATATGCTCGCCCACCGCCCGCCGCGTTATCCAAGATGGCGGCGGTGTTTACACTGCGATGCCGTGTAGCGTGTTTCGATCTTCTCGGCGTGGTTTTCGACGTGATTCTGAGCAACGCATGGCTGATCTCTGCCCGCACGCTGCGGCTGGCATGTCAGTTTCGAATCAACTGCCAGCGTAGCCTCGTTTTCAAAATCTTTCTCTTTTTCAAAGATGGCGTCTTCAGGAAAGCGCGTTTGCGAGACTGACGACAGTGACGTTGAGGAAATACCAGCAAAACATGTAATGAAAAAAAACCGTGCTTCTGCTGTCCATTCACAGAAATATAAAAAGAACTATCACGAAAAATACCCTTGTCTACAAGCGTCAAGAAAGGAGAATTGTTCGTCCACTGCTCCTTGTGCAAATCGGACTTTTCCTGCCAGCACGGTGGTCTGTTCGACTGCACTCGCCACGTGCAGTCAGCATCCCATAAACAGTTTGCTACTGAAAAGTGCCTATTACAAGTCCCTGTCAACTCAAGCTTGATCTGAAGAAAACTGATGAAAAAGTTATCTTCTCATCAAACACTTAACAGCAGTGAACCGACGCGATATAACCTTCGTGGTTGAAAACGACGTAAAACACGAAATAAATAGAGAAAGAAAGAACAGCAGTGAATAAAGGTCAGAAAATACTTTTTTTTAATTTCTTACAGTTTGCACAGCAATATATTTACTCCGTGGTTGTAAACATATATGTAAACTCCACTTTGAATCCCCCAAACTCCACATTCAGCATGGCCTTGCTCCACTTGACTCATTTCAGGGTAAACATGTCTGTTCCGGTCTGCCATTTTTCTAAGCATGAGCCACGGTTTTTTGTTCCATCAATATCAGCCATAGACATGACGCACAAAGGCCATCATTGAGTAAATATTGTTTAATTTGTTTCCATTATTAGTTTTCTGTTCAGGAATAATTATATTAGTTTTGTAATAGGGAAGTCAGCCATAAACATGACGCACAAAGGCCATCATTGGGTAAATATTGTTTAATTTGTTTCCATTATCAGTTTTCTGTTCAGGAATAATTATATTAGTTTTGTGATAGGGAAGTCAGCCATAAACATGACGCACAAAGGCCATCATTGGGTAAATATTGTTTAATTTGTTTCCATTATCAGTTTTCTGTTCAGGAATAATTATATTAGTTTTGTAGTAGGGAAAAGTTTATTGTTTTGTAAGTTTTTTGGTACAGCAGTCCCTCTCATGAACGGACACCCTTGGGCCATAGCAAAACTGTCCGTACATTGCAGGTGTCCGGTCACGGGAGGGGTGACCACACCACCCCCTCCCCCATACACTCACACAGAGACACACAAACAACAGGATTGAGTCTATGCTAATCACTTCTTGTGGCTACTATAAACAATAAACTCCTAATACTTCTTTAAACGTTCTGTAAAAATGATTTGTATGAAAAGTGTTGAAAAGAAGAGATAAAATAAATCCTCAAGGCAGTGAACACACTCACCATGCACTGACATACGAAAGCAGCCACACAAACACAGCACAGAGGAGCGTGTGCAGATGCTTTGCAAGAATAAGCTTGAAAACCAGTTTGAATAAATAGCAGCAGATAGAGCTGCATGTCATAATCATGTAATTTATTTTCATCTTGTCTGGCTTTATTGACTGCATGCCGATCATGTGGCATGGCAGTGACTTTTCACTCTTCAGTCGGAAATACACTGTACATAACATATCACAGCTCCCACTCTCCCTCACTAATGCCTACCCCAAGCCGTGACAACTGATGCTTGGAAATTGTGTGGAAGAGTACACCTATCTATTTCTCTCCAATGCTCTTCCTGCTGACATGCAGTGACACCGGACACACAACAGAGTTTAGCCAGCTACCCCTCCACCCCCCCCCCCCCTCCCTCTCTCTCTCACTCCCTCCAGCCATGTACTGTTTGGGGCTGTGGCCAGAGAGGTCAGCTCCAACTGTTCACTCAGAGCAAAACCAGTTGACTGTGTCGTAACTTTTGACAAAGCAAGACAACTGAAGGGTTCACAGATTAGGCAACCGACTCACTGGTCAAGGCTGAGGGGAAACAAGAGTATCTTGTCAATGAAAGACACACAGACACACGATGCTGAGAACTGTGGCCGGTTTTTCACTCTCTTTCGCTCAGGACCTTCATCGACTGTGGTTTCTGTTGTTTACGTCCAACAGACAAGAATAAAGAGCACAGTGCAGTTTCATGTTGGCATCTTCGCATGTATACTCCACTCCTGACCAAAACTACCCCCCCTCCTGATGGGTACAGGTGCACTCAAGTTACCAGTGACTGTCGTCACGCCATTGCGGCTGTGATCTTTGGACCAAGAGCCGGACTGCTCTGTTATCGATTTTGTTGTGGTGAAAATTTGACGATGGTCTGTCCGTACATTGGAGGTATGACCTGCTGCTGTTGGGACCGAAAATGAGTGTCCGCGTCCACGTTTTGCAGGTGTCCGTTTAAGGGGGGGGCAAATATAGAAGGAAAACACTCCGTGCCGAGCAAATGTGTCCGTACATGTCAGGTGTCCGCTCACGCCGGGGGCCGTACATTGCAGGGACTGCTGTACAGCCTTTCACCATGTGGTGTTTCAGTATTCGCCATGATGTGCGCACTTTTACAAAGTTTATTTCACTGTTTAATTAGACTAGTGTTCAGTGTGTCAAATTCAAGTAAGAGTGGTATTTTATACATGTTTGCCTTTTATCTAAAACTAGATGATGGATCGCGAGACAGAGTATGCAGCGTAGCGGTTCGCCGGCTTAGAGCACGTGTTGAAAATGTTCATCCACCAGTTTGTGCCCGGTGTAGGATCCGGTCCGGTCCCCCCTCTGAAGTAGTCCCCCGGGGGACCAATTCGTGGCAAAAACTGCTCTATAATGGTCCCCCCTTAGACATCCAGCCTCGTTTTCGACTGGTCCCCCTGGGCGATTTTGGTCCCCCCCTCGCATCCAAAATAGGCCCCCTCTCGAACTGGTCCCCCTCTTTTCTAACCAATGTAGAACTATGTCAGTATTTATTTTTAACTTTATTGTTACAAAACTTTATTGTCCCCACAGGGCCATAGGAACTTTTTTTTAAATATTTTTTTTTATCTCTGGAACCTGGCTCCTCTTTGCTACGAGGATTCCGTCGTGGTAGAGCACATCGTCTCGAATTGTGTATTTTGCAGCAGTCTTTCTCAACTGTCTCTTTTTAACTTTAGTCACATCACGGTTTTCCCCTTTCGCGGTCAGAGGGTAAGTGCCATTTTTCAAATAGTTCAACACGTTGTCATACAGAGTGTCGTCCATGATGATAGTCAATGAAAAACGAAGACTGGCTGACGGAATGAATTGTCGTGTACTTATAATTATAGGCATGTTTGACACGAGTCACGTGACGTGTCAAGAAGCGTGGCGACCGTTTTCTCATTCCACAAAAAAAAAAAAAAAAATGAGAAAATAAAAAACAAAAGTATAGGCTACATAGAACGGCAAATCTACGCTTTTAAAAGTTTAGATTTGACACTGTAACCTTCACCCAGTTCAAGATCATCTTGAATAAATTCTCTGTACAAAAATGAAAATAATTATACATATAACGAAAGAGGTGTGTGTGTGTGTGTGTGTTTGCGTGCGTGCGTGCGTGAGTGAGTGTGCACGCGTGCGTGCGTGCGTGCATAATGCGTGTGTGTGTGTTTGAGAGATGGGGGGAGGAGAGAAAGTGGGGGGGGGGGGGGGGGGGCGAGAGAGAGAGAGAGAATGAGAGAGATCCAGAGTCACGTTTTCTACTGAGTTGACACACACTATAACAATAAAGTTAAAATAAATACTGACATAGCTCTACATTGGTTAGAAAAGAGGGGGACCAGTTAGAGAGGGGGCCTATTTTGGATGCGAGGGGGGGACCAAAATCGCCCGGGGGGACCAAAATCGCCCAGGGGGACCAGTCGAAAACGAGGCTGGATGTCTAAGGGGGGACCATTATAGAGCAGTTTTTGCCACGAATTGGTCCCCCGGGGGACTACTTCAGAGGGGGGACCGGACCGGATCCTACACCGGGGTCCACCTGAATATGCCCACCAAATTTGATGCAGATCCGTCGAGAACTCCTGACTATTAATGGTTGCAATGAATATTTACGATGGGAGGGGTAGTATTAGTGGCAATATTTTGAAGATGGGAGGGATTTTGTACACGAATTGCAATACTTAGATGTACTACCTGTGCAGAAAAGCGCTGGTCGTTGTGTGGCGGAAGTGAAAGAAGTGAAGAAGTAGAGCCGGAAAAAAAAGTGTTTAGTTTCGTAATTCGTATTGCGAAACAGAGTATTTATTCACCGCGGTTCGCCGCAACGCGAACACACACACACACACGCCGTATATATATATATATAGATATATATATATATATAAATTTATAATGAGAGCGCTGCTAAAAATGCCAAAATGTGCACTCAATCGCTTGTACTTTTAAAGAAAAGTTAAATATAGAATGACGTCAAGAGCGAGAATGCATAGAAATTACGTCATGAGCAAGGGAGATCATCCTTTACTCTGTGTGTGTCTCCACCGCCTACATTCCAACAAACACTGTACATAAGGAAGACGTGGAACTTGCGAAGAAAATGCGAAAAAGTGTTTGTGGGTTATCGTCCCTAGTCACATGCTGGCGGCGAAAACAAAATGGCGGATCGCGTAGGTACCGATCGTGTGCGAGGTGGTGGTAAATTGTGTTCGGCTTTTTGTTGCAAGAACGCCCGTTACAAACAGAGCTGCTTCGGGAAAACTTTCCACAAGTTCCCTACAGAAGAAAAAAGGTGGGTTGTGCAGTGATTATTTCATCAGGTTTACCTTCTTCAGAATGAGAATGCAATGGCTCGAGTCAACTCACTCAGTAGACTACAGCGTCAGCGAGTACTTACGACTGTGAGTGTGAGTCAGCAGTCAGTACAAAACAACAATTTACACTTGATGACAAACCCGTGGGCATATTTGCCGAAACCTTTATCAAACCTTGCTTACGGGAAAACTACAGTACAAAGGTACATCACTCATCCGTTTTGCGTTCAGGCAGAGCGTTAGATTTAGACTGAAGATCTGATTTAGCTTTTTTTGTCTTTCCTTTTTGCTTAGTTTAACAATAACATTGTTGTTTTTATTGTCAAACTAGGTGCAGAATATGGATGCAATTCACAAGGCGAGAGGACTTTGAAAAGCTGCAGCCAGCTGATGTTCAAGGTCTCAAGCTTTGTACTGATCACTTTGAGGCCAACCAGTAAAACAATCCTGCAGAGAGGATCACTTGTGTGGAATGCTGTCCCGACATTGTTTGCAGTGCCCAATCCACCACCGAAGGTTATTTATTTATTGGTTTTAGGTTTTTGCAAACCAAAGAAGCACACTATTAAATGCAGGTTGAGTAATGACAAGTTTGAGGCTGATGTAAGAATTGAAAACAAGTTAGCATTGTTCCCATCAAATAATGCCTGTTTGCATTTAGCGCAAAAAAATGATAAGGCCAACCAAAAAAAGTTACTTATTTTGGATCGACGTCTTGATTATGATGATATGATGAACTTATTTTGCAAAAAAACAGCCCCAAATGGCAAAAAAGGTATAGGGTCGGCGTCAACAACAAAAAAGTTGTATGTTTCTGGTCACCTGACCCTACCTATGTTTTCCCGACGACCCTAGACTTTTTTTTTTTTTCATTTTCAAAAATAAAAGGGGTATTCGAAAATCAATTGTTTTCCTGTTTTTCAACGAAATAGTTAAAAAGATGGTTTAAAAAAAAAAAGTTTAGAAAAAAAATCTCCACCTTTAGTCATGTTAGGTCACAAAAAAGTCTGTTTAAGGTAACGTAGCCCCCCCAAAAATAGCGTCGGTAGGTCGGCTTTTTAGTTTTGTATTTTAGCCATCTGAATATTTTAATTTTATTTTTTAATGCCCCCAAAAAGTCTAGGGCCGGTGGGAAAAAAATAGGGTCGGTCCGGATACCGTAAACAGATTATTTTTTGTTTTGCCTTACCAGAAACATACACTTTTTGTGTGTGGCCTAAGACCAATGCCATGAAATTGGGAGAAATGTTTCATTGTGACTGGGTGTTGGTTGTGAGTTTGTCAGTTAAAGAGCTGTGCAATTTGCAGGTTGCTAGTGGGAGGAAGCCACCATCGCAAAGGGTAGCTACAAATGAAGCCAGCACCGACCTGTCGCCTGATGCACAAATTGTTCAACCAGGTAAGAGATTTTTAACCATGAAGAACACCCTGACATCAAAAAATGTTTAAACTCATCCATTACATAGTTGATAATCGCTGTATAGGGTGACGGGCGCTGTGGCGGGGTGGTAAGACGTCGGTCTATTAACTCGGAAGGTCGAGGGTTCGAATCCCGGTCGCGGCCGCCTGGTGGGTTAAGTGTGGAGATGTTTCCGATCTCCCAGGTCAACTTATGTGCAGACCTGTTAGTGACTTATCCCCCTTCATGTGTACACGCAAGCACAAGACCAAATACGCACGAAAAAGGTCCTGTAATCCATGTCAGAGTTCGGTGGGTTTTAGAAACACAAAAATACCCCGCATGCTTCCTCCGAAAGCGGCGTATGGCTGCCTAAATGGCGGGGTAAAAACGGTCATACACATAAAATTCCACTTGTGCAAATAAATGAGTGCACGTGGGAGTTTCAGGCCACGAACGCAGAAGAAGAAGAAGCTGTATAGGGCGGATGCATGGATGGATGAAATTGTACCTGTAGTTCCCACACGTAATGATGGGAAACATATCCTGTTAGAGGCATGGTGTAACAAGAAACAATTAAGTGGCTCTATTCCCATCTCCCCCCCCCCCCCCCCCCTTTCCCCGTCGCGATATAAGCTTCGTGGTTGAAAACGACGTTAAACACCAAATAAAGAAAGAAAGAGGCATGGTGTGTGAGGAGTTTACCTGGTACTGTTGTCCTAATCAATCAATCAATCAATCAATATAAAGCTTATATAGCGCGTATTCCGTGGGTACAGTTCTAATGGCCTCACCCATTCAGTACCAAACAAGGTCAATTCCATCATTGTTCCACATCGTATCCATAGTTGCTAATACACTTCATTTCTGGCCTGCCTTCCTACGCTATTGTTTATTTTCATTTTGTGATTGAATTACACATGTTTTAATTTCTTCCAGGTTGTAACTTGTTATGGTTATGTTATTTTATGTGTGTTTTGTGTGTGTGTTTTCTTTTTTAGATGACATTCAGGCGATCCTGGAGGACATAGGATGTAAAGCATCAAAGTCGTCATCCTCCCCATCCCCTCGTGAAGCGGAACTTCGGCAGAAGGTCAACAAACTGAGGAGCAAGGTTTTCCGATTAGAAAAGACAACGATGGAACCCCGTGTAAAACGAGCGAGTAAATTAGCCAAGCCTCCCAAGAAAGACTTTGTAATAGAACAGTTGTCTCATATATTATCAGGCGAGGCGAGCTATTTTGCCATTTATGCCTGTTACATATTTACCGGTTATCTGCTGCTGTATCCAATCCTGGCAGAGACGGAACGCATGTTACCAAGGAGCCGAAGGAGAGTCGATGAGATGAGAGAATGTGATTAACAATTGCCAACTCTCTCCGTACAAAGAGGGTCCAAAATTGTATCAAAATATAGATCGTAGGGAATTCAAAATAAAAAAAAAGACAATAGACAAAACATGTACTTCGGCTCATAGAGCCTTCTTTAATTTTTGACTCAAAAGTCCATGCTCCGAGAGTCCTTTTTTTAATTTTGAATTGCCTACCATCTATATTTGTATACATTTTCAAAAAGATTCAACAGTCACCTTCCGTTATTCTTGAACTTGGCTATCCCAGCCTTACCTCAACATTCGATATTCCTGTGATATTTTTGACGTAAAATCAATTGTTACTGTAAAACACTTCGGCAAGAGGATTGGTCCAAGCAAACAAATAATAAACTTGTAAGATTTTTCCTGATATTTCCGATCAATTGCCTATGGTTTTATTTAGCTAAAAGATTCAAACGTCACACCTATGACTCATGGCTATTTTTAAGGGGAGAGTAGCATCCCTGGTGTGTTGTTTTTGATGTACCTTTTGGTCTGTTTACAGTAACATAGGCACACAAAAAGAGGGTCGGTAGGTCGGCTTTTCTTACTTTTTTTTTTATAACCATCTTTTTAAATTATTTTGCAAAAAAACAGGAACAAAATTGATTTTTTTTCTTTTTCTTTTTCTCCAAATGCCAAAAAAAAGGTCTAGGGTTGGCGGGGAAAAATAGGGTTGGTCGGGATACCGTAAACAGACTATTTTGCTTTGTTTTGCCTAAGCAATGACTAACAAACTTTCTTTAGGGTCTGACATTGTATATACTATACAATTTTTGGGGTATTAACTAAATACATGTATACAGTTTTTGATTCCTTTTATACTTTTTCACAAATTAGCCCCCCCCCCCCCCCCCCCTTTTTTTTTTGTAGTCTGCCCTGGGGGCGGGAGGTCTCCTAATTTCGGTTTCTAGGGTCATCTTATGCTTCCCCATGAGCTGAGAACTTAATTTAAAATGGGCCACGATTTTTTTATTTGTATTTTGTAATTGTGCCTTTGTCCAGTCACATGATTTCACTTTGTACTTAAAAACTTGGCACTGTCATCATTTATTGCTATTTATTGTTCAGTTGTTCAGTATTTATTGCTATTGGGCATCAGTTGTTCAGTTGCCCTCTTTCGAATGAGCCATGCATGCATTATGGATGTGTTTAGCGAATTGGGATACCTCAAGCAATGTAAAAGAAGAAACAATGTGAAGCAAACATATAGCACCAAATAAAATAACCGAATCAAAATGGAAACTTCTTCAGTGTATGTGTGTGTGTGTGTGTGTTTGCTGTTTTAAATACCGAAAATGTGAAAATAAAGCAAGTCACAACATGAGAAAGATCGACTGTACTAGTCATAACAAAGCAGGAAACAGCCTGATCAGCATGCAGCAAAGGGGAATAACTCATATTTAGCCATTCTCATTTCTAAGCATGCCCAATGAGGAAGTTATCCTTCTTCCCATTGTAGTTTCTTTGATTCCAACAAGGAATTTTGAAAGCAGGGAGCACACTAGAGGTAATGGAAGAGGTGGGGGGAGGGGGTAAGAATTAGATCTAGAAAGAACTCTTCACAGACAGCCTACTGGAGAATCAAACCCTTTCGGAGCCGATTGCAACACTGAACAAGAATAACCCGAGGAGAGTTCCACAACCTCAATGGATTGGGAATTCCCCGTAAGTGCATTTAAGGGCATTCTCATAGAGTGCTGAACCTGAAAAGGTCCGTTTTTGTTTAGCCAAGACTGCTACCGGTTTCGAGCTGAGAAGCTCTCATCAGGCAGTCTCTTGGCATAAAACAGAGAAGAACTCTCAAACTTCTATGCAAAAGAGAAAACCACATTTCTGCGGTAGGCCCTCTGCATAGACGAGAATCTTTCTTTGATTCCCCTGCAACTGCCAGCGAAGAGTATGAAAAAGAAATTTTGAAGTATCAGCAGCTGCTCTTGGTTGTTGAAGCAACAAAATAGAAATTTATAATGAGAGCGCTGCTAAAAATGCCAAAATGTGCACTCAATCGCTTGTACTTTTAAAGAAAAGTTAAATATAGAATGACGTCAAGAGCGAGAATGCATAGAAATTACGTCATGAGCAAGGGAGATCATCCTTTACTCTGTGTGTGTCTCCACCGCCTACATTCCAACAAGGAATTTTGAAAGCAGGGAGCACACTAGAGGTAATGGAAGAGGTGGGGGGAGGGGGTAAGAATTAGATCTAGAAAGAACTCTTCACAGACAGCCTACTGGAGAATCAAACCCTTTCGGAGCCGATTGCAACACTGAACACTGAACACCTCTTCCATTACCTCCAGTGTGCTCCCTGCTTTCAAAATTCCTTGTTGGAATGTAGGCGGTGGAGACACACACAGAGTAAAGGATGATCTCCCTTGCTCATGACGTAATTTCTATGCATTCTCGCTCTTGACGTCATTCTATATATATATGACTAAGTGCCAAAAGGTGCGCACGAAAAGCGGACAAAGGGGCTAAAAAATAAAAGTTGACAAACACGACTGATATTGTGATTTTTGTTAAGACAACAGATGCTGGAACCCAATTACGAAAAGAAAAGATAAATTTACCCAAATGATTTTACAAATAACGATAATTTTGTTCGTTATATCATTCAAAACGGCACTGAGTCATAGCATTAAGGTTATCTCGCACGTTTTTAAAGCTAGGGCTTTGAAACTTGGCACACAACCAAAGTATAATGACCTCCAGGTATGGTGCACATCACATTAAACAACATTGAATTTCAAGGTCACGGCGAGGTTAAATTTCCTTTGCAAACTGGAAAATTGTCGTTGTCACGTCTTACATGTTTTAATACTAGATCAGTTAGACTTTACATACTTCACATACTTTCAGCATTTTTATAAAACCTCATTAAAAGTGACCTGCTGGTTAATCTTTGTCAAAGTTCAAGGTCACAGCGGGGTCACATCTGGTCCAAATGTGGAATATTTTCAATTTATTCAGCGCGTTTTTAGCACGAGCTTTGAAAATACACACAGTTCTGGTGTATAATGTTAACACACGATTAAAGTCTGGTTGAAAAAGTCAAGGTCACAGCAGGGTCGCGTTGAGGTCAAACATATACATTTTTCAATGAGGTTTTCTCATATGTTTTTGAAGCTAGGGTCTTGAAACTTGGCACACTACGCAAGTTAAATTAAACCTCATCAAATTCCAAGGTCACAGTGAGGTTAAAGATCCTTTAAGGATATTTTCTAAAAAAGGTGACCGCCTGGTTAATGTTTGTCAAATTTCAAGGTCACAGCAGTGCCATCTGGCTTAAACTTGGAAAAATTGTCAATTTCTTCAACTAGTTTTATAGTGTTTGAAGTCATTCACACATGATGAAAGTCTGGTTGATAAAATCAAACGTCAAGGTCGCAGCGGGGTCGCATTGAAGTCAGACACATACAATTGTCATTTTCACGAACGCCTTTTAAGCAACACCTTTGAAACTTCACACATTCCAAAGTTTTGATGTTGTTTGGTTATAATCAAAGTGTGGTCAATTTCCATGATTGAGAGCATTCAGAGGGGTCAAGTTGAGGTCACACAAAAAGTGATAATCTTTATAAGACTCACGTTTGCTGCTATTGCTCACTTGACATTGGTGAAAGTGCTTATTTTATAATTGTTGATCTTGATGTTTTGACTAATTAATATTACCAGGATCAACCATACCAGATTTCAAAGTCCAGAAGTTGTCAAACCTCAAACCTGTTGGAAGTTTCAAAGATTTAAGCATCAACAAATTTCTATTTGATTTGACCTTAAATAACAGATTTGACCTTAAATCTTAAAACAGATCAACCAGACTTTGGTTTTATATAAATTGAAGTTCAATACAATTTCCTTTTTTTTTACCCACGCGAGACCCTGCTATGACCTTCACATTTCTCAAGGATCAACCTTGAATTCTCCATGTTGAACAATCATTAAGCAAAAGCGTTGTTTGAAGTTTGAAGGTTCTAGCTTCAAAAATCTCTGAAAAAATATGTTTCATCCGTTTTCTGAACCACATGTGACCCAGCCGTGACCTTGAAATCTGACAAGGGTCAACAAGACTTTTACCATGCATGGGGGCGATTAAACCCCAAATGTGTGTGAAGTTTCAAGGTTTCAACTTAAAAAACGTCTGAGAAAAATATACATTTTCCTTTTTGGACAATGTGTTGCACGCAAGACAACACGACAAACGCTCGTGTTATCATTCTTTTACTTTAAGGTCGACTTGCGTGCCCGCTCTTTCGCTAATCTCAATTAAAATTCATCTTGGAAGTTCGGTTTTATTACGCTTTTAATTAAGAAGATTAAACTAAGACAACAAATAGTTAGTTTTACCCATTATTAAACTCGATAAGGTAGTGACATTTTATGTTGAACGCAAGATGGTGTCGCACGCAAGATCTGAAAAGATGTTGACGACATAATTTCAACACTTGATAGCGCATTCGTGGTTCGTGATTTCTTCACAAATTTTGAACACAGAATGTGTCACGTGGTTCCGTAGATGAAGTAGATCTTTGTACATGTAAATTTTGTTTTTAAAAGAAAATAACCGTTAATTACCGAACATTTTGTCGCACGCAAGATATGACGAAATTTTCAAATCGTTTTCAAAAATGCTGTTCAAAAGTTCTGCAGTCTTTGCTGGATTACTTGAAAGACAGCAGTTTGATACACCGTTATCGCTTGACGTGTCGACATCAATTCCAGAGTTTTTGAAAAAGAAATTTAGTAAATATCTGCGATTGAAAAATGTATGCCGTGATGACGACACATCTTGCGTGCAACACCTTAAAATTCGGTTATCGAAAAAAAAAAAAATTCTCTCGAGATTTAGATTTGACGTTTGGTCTCGTCTGTAAAGCGATGTTTCAGGCATTCCATCAAACTAAATGCAATTCATTTGTGCTTCTTGTTATTTTTCTGTGGCATATTCAAAACACGAGGTATCACGATGTCCTTTTTCAGATGGCCGGTTTTGGCGTTATTTTTGACTTTAAACAAAGATAACTTCAAAATCGTTCAAGTCAGACACACGACATTATGTCCACTATCTCTTCGCACATTCATCCACACACACACCAATTTTCAGCAGACACACGTTTTTAGAAACATTTTTATTGTAAAACAAAGTCGTCTTCTGTTCTGTTAGCACCTTTTGGCACTTAGTCATATAGAGATAGATGACAGTGGATTCTCCGCGTGGCTATAAATAGATTTGACCTTTGCACTTTTACAGTGAGGACAACGGGTGCAAGGAAAGCGTTCTGGACAGTGACCTTCTAAAAATAGTAACGGGAATATCTGAAGCTGCTTGTCATACCGTAGCATTCTGATCAGTCCTCGCTCAACCGCTATCGCCAGTTATCTCAGAGAATGAGCCGTGTTCATTTTGACCTGACTGTTCAGGATGATACCGTAGCTGTGATCGGAAGATCAAACTTCAGATTTTGAAGAAGCTCTTTCTCATTCGGTATTGTTGCAAATACCGTACGTGATTGACGCCACACGAAGGAAGGGAGATAAACGCGCAAAACACCGGAGAAGATAAGGAAGAGTTACTGGGAATGGATCTGAATGAATGAACAGAAAAACCAAAATCGGTTCACCGCGCCGCGCTTAGAGCACGTGTTCAAAATTTTCATCGACCAGATTGTGTCCAGGGTCTACCTGAATATGCCCACCGAATTTGAAGCAGATCCATCGAGAACTTTGGCCGTGCATCGCGAACACACAGACAGACAGACAGACACACACACACACACACACACAAGCCGTATATAGATATAGATGTTGGTAGTGTATGGAAACGCATTTGTGCCAAAGGATAACGTTTCATAGTTATTTTGTTTTCAACCATTTTCTAGTCAACAGTATGCTTACCTGTGATTCAGAATAAGTTTTTTGGTTTGTTTTGTTATCCCTTTTTGTGTAAAATGTGTAAGAGATGAAAGTAATGGCCAGAGCTCTTTTTCACAGTTGGTAGAATTCTTATTGTCTCCGTTTAAGTGTAACAGAATAGTTTCCAAAATGACAAGTGTCATAGGTTGTTTCCCTTTGTGTTTGTAGTGTCAGTGTAATGTTAGTAGTTGCTGTTCATTATTAGTATGGTTGAGTGATTGTTATGTCACATTGGTTTCAGTTTGACTTTGACGGTGCAGTATGTTGATTAAACATCACTTCAACTACGCATCAGTTCTGCCAGGCTTTTTACATTTAGTCAAGTTTTGAATAAATGTTTTAACATAGAGGGGGAATCGAGACGAGGGTCGTGGTGTATGTGTGTGTGTGTGTGTGTGTGTGTGTGTGTGTGTGTGTGTGTGTGTGTGTGTGTGTGCGTGTGTGTGTGTAGAGCGATTCAGACTAAACTACTGGACCGATCTTTATGAAATTTGACATGAGAGTTCCAGGGAATGATATCCCCGGATCTTTTTTTCATTTTTTCGATAAATGTCTTTCATGACGTCATATCCGGCTTTTTGTAAAAGTTGAGGCGGCACTCTCACACCCTCATTTTTCAATCAAATTGATTGAAATTTTGGCCAAGCAATCTTCGACAAAGGCCGGACTTCGGTATTGCATTTCAGCTTGGTGGCTTAAAAATTAATTGATGACTTTGGTCATTAAAAATCGGAAAATTGTAAAAAAAAATATTTTTTTATAAAACGATCCAAATTTACGTTCATCTTATTCTTCATCATTTCTTGATTCCAAAAACATATAAATATGTTATATTTGGATTAAAAACAAGCTCTGAAAATTAAAAATATAAAAATTATGATCAAAATTAAATTTTCGAAATCAATTTAAAAACACTTTCATCTTATTCCTTGTCGGTTCCTGATGCCAAAAACATATAGATATGATATGTTTGGATTAAAAACACGCTCAGAAAGTTCAAACGAAGAGAGGTTCAGAAAAGCGTGCTATCCTTCTCAGCGCAACTACTACCCCGCTCTTCTTGTCAATTTCACTGCCTTTGCCACAAGCGGTGGACTGACGATGCTACGAGTATACGGTCTTGCTGAAAAATTGCAGTGCGTTCAGTTTCATTCTGTGAGTTCGACAGCTTGACTAAATGTTGTATTTTCGCCTTACGCGACTTGTTGTTTTTTTGTTTTGTGCGGCTGTGACAGTTGGAAAAGAGTGTAATTTAGTTCCATTGTGTTTCACAATGCACAACATGAAAACGATTTCCGAAAGTACGGTAAATGCTCATTAGCATTGCAATAACGCTGCAAATGACCATTGATACCGACGTGAAAAGGGACCAGAATATCCAGTAGCATTCAACTTTTGATATATTGTGCGTGCGTCTCACTTGGGAGACAAGTGATATTTGGACCGGTGCTATCAGTTTCCTCATATTTCATTGCGTTCTTGCTGTAGCATTGCAACCATTCACTCAGACGATCGATCGAGCGAGTTTTTTTCTGACGACATTTCTAAACGAAAAAGAGTAAGTGGAATCTTTTAATTCTCCATCATCATTTCAGTCAACTGGGTCTTGGAATTCACGACAGAGGTTGCTGTAAGGTTTCACTGCCGGGCGTTACTTTCTTTTCTTTTCTTCTTTTCTTTCTTTCTTTTTTATTTTCACGTTTTTCGTATGTTGACAGATTTAGTTTGAAAAATCAGTGACGCAAAAGCATTAGGATTTTGTGTGAGAATTCCCTTGGAAGTTGTAAGTTTAAAGGCACAGTACGCCTCCCGTAAACCATCAAAGATGCTGTCAGGCTTTTACACACAGTACAAACACCCTTTCGTTTAAACACTCACCGCTTGAGAACATCCTAGGTGCCCTACGTAAAGAGCGAGCAATTTTCAAAGAATTAATTTTGCGGATTGTCTGATCAGACAATCGGACGGTGCGTATTGGCGCTAGACCTAACTTTTAAAATCTAGATAATAAATTGACAGCTTGTTACACAAACATTCTTAAATCATAAAAGAATTCTTTTTTCATCAAGACAAGATCAGTACAATTCGAAGTTTTGAAAGTTTGAAAAAAGAAAAGCCCGGAAGCAGGGTCGCGCAAGGTCGTGGTTCTCGTAGCAGACGACGGTTATGCCTATCGCCAATTCCTCTGAACAGTCAAAAGCCATCGCTAGAGTTCGTGTGAATTGCAGCCGTTTGTTGCGTTTAGATTCAGAGGTACATAATAACGTGCTATTGCAGATAAGCTTACAGCGAGTCGCATTGAAATCACAAACTGACGACTACATTGTGAAAAAAAAGGAAACTGGATCACACGGGTTCACGATGGCTCAGGGGTAAGATAAACCTCGCAAAAATAAATTCTTTGAAAATTGCTCGCTCTTTACGGAGGGCACCAAGGATGTTCTCAAGCGGTGAGTGTTTAAATGAAACGGTTTTTGTACTGTGTGTAAAAGCCTGACAGTATCTGTGATGGTTTACGGGAGGCTTACTGTGCCTTTAACCTGTAATCTTAACTTGGGAATGCGGCGCGGCAGGCGTAATATTTTCTTCTGGATTCACTTCCGATGGTCAATCGATCTAAAACTCAAACAACCATGTTTGATTTAAGGTTAACTATATCTGAAGCTACTTATGTTGGTGAGAACAATGAAAAGACAGGAAATGAAATGGAAAAAGCTTTAATTTCAACGAAATGCTTATAATCGAAACTAACCCGGTGCCTTTGACAACTTTTAAAGAAGATCTTGCTGGAAGATGTGCAGTTCAGGTTGCGGTCGGTTTTGCTGCTGTCGCCACTGTCGCGTCGCTGTATCGAGCAGCGTAACAGCTTAACTGGCCTAATAGCTTATCTCAGCGCTGTTTTGCTCAAATGTTACCCGCAGGAAGACTGCCTTCCTACTGATATTTGGAGTGATAAGTAAACTTACTGAAAAACATACGGCAGTGTTTCGTTATTAAACTGCCCTCCTATACTGTGACAGATAAGCAGTAATTCGAATGACCATTACAACGCTTTTTCCCGAAATGTTACGTATGTTCATTTTTCTCCACGCAAAACTACAAATATAATTATGATTTACAAATTCGTATTCCCTTTCATTAGCTCTGTTGACGCCTTTTTTTTAACCGCTTGTTTCCCTTCATATAATAAACCGACCATAGAACGTCGTCGTTCCGAACGAAATCTTGAAAATCTCCAAAATCGTTTGGAATTCGGGATAGGGAAATCCCTCCATGCAATAACGTCAGCGCCTTTCGGTGATTGGTCAATGCATTTCAGAGCTGGACCTATCAACATAATGTCGTTACCTGTTCCCACTTAAAATCAATGCTATTTGAGGTTGCTTTCCAAACTGATACGAAGTAAACGGGAGCATAGGGTCAGTTATAAACTGAACTCATCTCGAACAGTGAGAGCGACAGAATTTACAGTACACAAATACGAACGCGGAAACTGACTCGAAAACTGACGAGTCGATACCGATGCTGAGACATGCTCAATTGTAATATTCGAAGTTAACATTTGTATTTTCATCCCGGAGGGCTGTGAGCCGGGTTGGCTCAATCGGTGGAGCCTGAAGTCGTAATTCTTGTACTTTATTCATTTTAATTCATTCCAAAGGGTTTGGGGTGATGATCGACTTTGTCAAAGGGTTGCATAAATATCGAGTACTTCCATTAAACGCTTTCCGAGAATCACCCATTCGATTTCTTTTTGTAACATCGGCTTTTGGAAAAGCCCAATGGGCGATTGTATACTGAGAGTCGACTGCATGCAATTGTCGTCAGCTACTTGTATTAATGATGTACTTCTGGTAAAACAGATTCCAACCATGGACCCCGAATCTCGCACTGTACCTGCCATGCTGCGCCACTGGGCCACCGTGGACCCAGACACCCCGGCCTTCATTTATGTCCTGGCCACAGGAGGGCGCTGTGTGCTGACACGTGCTGATCTCTTCAGGTTGAGCTCAAGGTATGCTGACTGAATTGATGTTTTTCGGAAATAACTGTCAGGTTTGTATGGGTTGTGAAAGAGTCAATACCCTATCTTTTTCTCGGACGGATACTCGTACATTCACACGTGTTCCTGTTCCGACACACCCCTCGCTAGTGATTGGCCCCTCTAATGTTTGTCCCTGTAAAGACAAGAGTATTCACTCTTTCACAACCCATACAGACCTATTTTCGGAATTCGTCTTTTCTAAGGGACCCTGTGAGCTTTAAAGTATTGACGCTTATGTTACTAACCCTTTTCTCTCACCTCCCGAAAATGGAGTACAGCTGATGTAGAAGAAGGCTGCCATACAATGTGAAGGTCTACAAGGAAGAAATTCCAACGAACTCGGGAGTTGTAGTCCATGAAGAACACGAGGGAAGAGAAGAAAAATAAGCAGATGATGATGATGATGACGATGATGATGACGACGACGACGACGACGATGATGATGATGATGATGATGGTAATGATGGTGACGATGACGACGACGACGATGGTGACGACGACAACGACGACGATGATGATGATGATGATGATGATGATGAGGAGGAGGAGGAGGAGGAGGGGGAGGAGGAGGAGGAAGATGAATCATGCATATCTTACCAGAGGTCTATATTGTTCAGGGCTTAAGAAACCGCCGGCTTTTCAAACTCTCACTTTGTCCAGGTACGCGGCCATCTTACGGCGCAACGGGGTGAAGCCTGGCACCACGGTGTGCAACACACTGTTCAACTCACCGGAGAGAATGGTGACAGATTTTGGCATCATTCTGGCCGGGGGAGTGGCCATGAATAGCCAGCCGTTTCTATCTGACGGCGAAGACTTGATCGTCGCTCTTAAGGAATCCGCAGCCATCGCCGTCATTGTGGACCCTCTACAGCCCAGGGGTGCGGCAAAGTTCTTGAATCAGAGAGCAACCTCACACCCACAAACCGGTCAGGTAGGCCTGGGCTAGTTTACCTCGCTTTCCCTCACTTGCAATGCCTTCTTGGACAACGTGCTGAAATCGGTTGAAAATGCTAAACTCCAATTTACTATTATATTATTGTCATGAAAGCTGTTCTGTTTTGCATTTTACATTTATTATCAGGGTTGCTTAAGTTTTTGGCACCAGTGTATTTATCATTGGATTGAAAAAGCAAACATGGGACAGGCTCTTCCAACAGCATCCAAAGAAGTTAGTTAGTTAGTTAGTTAGTTAGTTAGTTGTTGCTTTTTGGGTCCAACGGACCATATAGGCCAAATCAGGACCCCACAAGTTTAACATTACACATATTTAAATTAAACCAATTTTACTGAACAAAATTAGAAACGTCACCCGATCGCAGGGAACATAAAAGCTAATTCGAAACCCTATATGTCAGGGATTTTTATCCAAAGAAGTTCCAGGGGGAACTACTTAGCAATCCTTTGAAGTGTCGAATATTTAACGTAGTATGTAAGCTTACGCCCGCTGTTGGACACCTAAATAAGCCTTCACCTTGCGGAACGTCTTGATTTAAACAAGATTTTATTCAATTGTATTCGTCGCGATATAACCTTCGTGGTTGAAAACGACGTTAAACACCAAATAAAGAAAGAATTCAATTGAATCTTGAAATACAAGGAAAATCAAATAGGAACTGGAACACGAGCAAACACTAATATTACCTGACGTTTTACATAATTTACACTGTGAAAGCCAAACATCCGTCTCCAGGGCACAAAGCCTTGTTATAGTAGAAGGCCACAAAGCTAAATTTCACGTTGCCAGAATCACCGGATGTAATCCTTACACACAAAAAAACAAAGCCTCCGTACCAGCCGATGCTGGCATTTCAGATTTGTATCACAAACTGTGTTTTGGTAACATTGCAGGTGACATATAGTGAACTGCCAGCCCTGAAACAAGTGTTTGAAGTTCACTACTCTGAAGACGATTCAGAGAAACGACCTTTCATTGATCTCCTCGAGAAGGAGCAGGATAGCTACGTGGCTGACGTCACACCAAGCGAAATAGCCGTCCTCTGGTCGAGTTCGGGCACAACCGGTTTCTCCAAACTGATTCCTGCGAGTCACGACGGAGTGATCGGTTTGGGAAATTGTCTGTACAAAATGCAAAACATGCGCCCTGAGGATATCTTCTTCAACAACTTACCCAACGGCTGGGCTGTTGGTTTTCCCAGTGTGTTCCTTGCTCACGGCACGACCAGGTCAGTTCAGTGTTACCTTCGCGTTTCGTCACTACGAGATGTGTTCCAATCTTGTTTAGAATGTCAGAAATGGAAACGCATAATAACAATCCAGTTAGTCCGTTTTTTCGATAGACCCCCCCCCCCCCCCCCTACCACAAGTGACACGCAACTGGCCATCCTCTCAATCTTGCTCATCCAGGCATTGGAGAACGTAAGGTGCTACATCGCTAACGTATCTTGTTGCAGGGTGGTATGTTGGAAGGGTGTAACCTTGGCCTGGTAACATTGTATCCATTTACAATGACCAAGGTAATATTATATCCCACTGCAGGGTTTCACTTGATCCTGGTGTCAATACCTGTTGCAGAATGTAACTTTATCCTGGTTTCATTGTATTCTGTTGCAGGGTGTTATTAGACCATGGTTATATTGTATCCTGCGGCCCTATGCTCCACAGGGAGTCTACAGGAATAAGTAAGTAAGTAAGTATATTGTATCCTGTTGCAGGGTGTTATTAGACCATGGTTACATTGTATTCTGTTGCAGGGTGTTACTAGACCATGGTTATATTGTATCCTGTTGCAGGGTGTTATTAGACCATTACTTACTTACTGCCTTTCACGCCTGGTGGCGTGTAGGGCAGCGTTATTAGACCATGGTTACATTGTATTCTGTCTCAGGGTGTTACTAGACCATGGTTACATTGTATCCTGTTGCAGGGTGTTACTAGACCATGGTTACATTGTATTCTGTTGCAGGGTGTTACTATACCATGGTTACATGTTATCCTGTTACAAGGTGTTACTAGACCCTGGTAACTTTGTATCCTGTTGCAGGGTGTTACTAGACCATGGTTGCAGTGTATTCTGTTGCAGGGTTTTACTTGAGCTTGGTTACATTGCATCCTGTTGCAGGGTGTTACTAGACCCTGGTAACTTTGTATCCTGTTGCAGAGTGTTACTAGACCATGGTTGCAGTGTATTCTGTTGCAGGGTTTTACTTGAGCTTGGTTACATTGCATCCTGTTGCAGGGTGTTACTAGACCCTGGTAACTTTGTATCCTGTTGCAGAGTGTTACTAGACCATGGTTGCAGTGTATTCTGTTGCAGGGTTTTACTTGAGCTTGGTTACATTGTATCCTGTTGCAGGGTGTTACTTTACCCTGGTTACATTGTATCCTGATTCCAGGGTGTTACTTGACATTGGTAACATTGTATTCTGTTGCTGGGTGTTACTAGACCCTGGTAACTTTGTATCCTGTTGCAGAGTGTTACTAGACCATGGTTACATTGTAGCCTGTTACAGGGTGTTAATTCATTCTGATGACAATACCTCTTGCAGACCCGTCGCGATATAACCTTGAATGGTTGAAAACGACGTTAAACACCAAATAAAGAAAGAAAGACCTCTTGCAGAATGTTACTGTACCCTGTTTATAGTGTATCCTGTTGCAGGGTATTATCTGATTCTGATGAGAATACCTGTTGCAGAATGTTACTTTACCTTTGTAACATTGTATCCTGTTGCAGGGTATTACTTGACCCTGGTTACAATGTTTCCTGTCAAATGATATTATAATGACTTTGGCAGTCTTGTACATCTTTCAGGGTGATGCCTGATTGTGGCACAGAACTGCCTCCTTTGGACTGGGATTGCATTCCCCTTGAGAGGTGCACTGTGGCATTCCTGGTACCTTTTGACATTCTGCAGTTAGTGGACCTCGTACGACGGAAAGGGAACGATGAAGACAAGCAGTATAAGCTACGTGCGATCATGTCATCCGGACAACCGCTAATGAAGAACCATATGGAAGCCATCGGCATAATCACTGACAGCATCCAAATTGTTTACGGGTGCTCAGAAACTGGTTTGATAAGTTACAAGGTTTGTAACATCTCAGAACAGCACACACAGACACAGACAAAGACACGTACAGACAGACAGACAGAACCTGATAATACACTAAAGCTCAAAAGTTTAGCAACCCTTTCATACAGGATATGAATGTTCTCTGTTAAATTGTTCAGCTTTATCAATAGTATGAATGGAAAGCATGTCTATTCAGCTTACTGTGGGTTGATGTTCACTGTCTTCAGGTGCAAAACGTGACGTGGGTACCGCTCAGTACCCCCCAGGGAGTCACTTTGAAAAATATACATTTTTCGGTCATAAGGTTTGCCATTTGCTAACCAAGTCAAATATGGCACAATATGGCAAAGAAATGACGGAATAACATGGCAGATGGTTGAATCTGCATTTTAAAATGCAGACATAGAACGGTTCGACTGTATAATTACTGCTGGTATCAGCATAAACACCGGTGTCTTTATTCGGCAGGTGTCATAGTACAGATTTTTGAAAGCCTCAAAAATCTCAAACTAGTGACGTCACAAGGTGGCTGTAGGAGGCTCAACTTGCACCTGATGGCCCACCTGGAAGGTTGTCCAAAGCGTTGTTACAGTCACCAAATGTAGATATGGAGGTTCGTGTGACGTCATCAATCCTTTCTAGGAAGGCTACTCTGCTGAGGACTTGACGCTGGTGGACCATAACGTGAAGAAAGATCATGCACAAATCTGTTGGGCCTTAAACAACCTCGCCATGGGTGAATGAGCAGGCTGATTATTAGATCTGAATGTTATCAAGCATACCTGGTATATGCCACAGAGGACCCCCCATAGTGGGTGACAACCAAATCCAAACTGACCAGTCACACTCTTCAAGGCTGTCAAAACTCAAACAACTTCAGTCCAGCCTTTTAAAGAGAAATAGTGAGATAACTACAGCCAGGGGAGATAAGACCCATTGGTGACAGTAAGCCGTGCGGTGTGGGCGACACATTGTACATCAAAATGAAAGACAGATCATGTGCGGGACAAAATCTATGGAGCTACGCCAGGCCGTTGGGGTTCTGTGACCTGTTCTTTAAGATAAAATAAAATAAAAACCATCTTTAACATAAATGTCCGCAATTTGGACACATTTTCTTAGGCATAGTTAAACACTCTGTGGTAAACTGTATGTCGTCCAATAAAGTTCGAAAAGAAACACAGGACCATGCCTGCCTACTTAAATCACAAATTAAGTTAGTCTGGCAGTTCAATTAGTTTTGATGAGTATTTGAATATAACATTTCAGATTGAATATCAGGGTTGCTTAACTTGTCAGCACTAGTATTTTATTGCTTTCATTTTCATTACTTTATTGTCCCCATCGCTGAGAAAGTCGGGTCCGGCTCCCTCCCAGTGGAAAGCTAGCAGCAACAGAGTCGCGCTACCCAGGTGTATGCCTGTTTAGGTGTAATCAGCCACCTGTACTTATGGCAGAATGACCGAGGTCTTCTACGTGCCACAGTGGTGACACGAGGGTGGAACATTGATAACACTCTAACTTTTCCCCACAGACTGTCACCGACAAAGACAGCTACGAGAACTGCAACAACGGACCACCAGCAAGCGGCGTGGAAGTAAGGGTGGTCAACACAGACCTAAGTGACCAGCCTGTGGGGCAGCTGGGGGAAATCCTGGTTCGCACTGCCTCTCTGATCGGGGGATATCTGACCAAGGAGGCCACGCAGCGTGCCTTTATCAAGGACGGATGGTACAGGACTGGAGACACGGGCTACATCAACGACAAGGGGGAGGTACAGAGACAGTGACACGCGCGCGCGCGTGTGTGTGTGTGTGTGTGTGTGGGGGGGGGGGGGGGCAAAGAATTCGTCACCAACGGATGTAAATATGTCCACGAACAATAAATCGCGACTAACCGGACAAATGGACGGTGACAACTGAAATTTGATCCTTAAAAACAATCCAGACAAACCTAGATGTGAAAACTGACTTTATTTCTTTGTTAATTTATCCACGTACTTAAACACAGAACCAAGTTAAGGCCGTCCTTAATTGAGCCTGAAGTTGACTTCGCGAAGAATTCGCAAGTCTTTTTTTTATCGAGAATCCAGTGCCAATGTTTCGTGCAGCTGGCTTCTTGAAGTAGATTTTGCTAAGTCAACTTTGCCCAATTACTAACAGGATTTATCATCACTCAGATCACTTTCTATTCACTACTTATTTCAGATCTTCACGATATGCCGAACAGCCAACAACATCATGCGAGGTTCCGTGAGCCTGTATCCTGGCTGGCTGGAGCGACGCATCAATCGGTGCCCGGGCGTGGAAACTGTCGTTATCGTGCCCGTGCCCGACCCTTATTTCTACCAGGAGCTCTGCGCATGCGTCGTGCCCAGTCCCGGGGCAAACCTGACGTCAGAAGGGCTGACGGAGTTCTGCAAGACCTTGTTTCTGACGTCAGAGGAAGAGGAATTCACGGCGGTGCCCAAGTATTACTTGTTCTTCGACGCCCTGCCCACCACCGACAGAGGGAAAATCAATCGGCGAGAGACTGAAGCGGTTGCTAGGCAGCGACTTGGACTGAATGAAGATTATCCAGCTGCCATGAAAAATGACAAATAATGTATTCTTCTTTCTTTCTTTTTCTTTCTGCGTCTTCTCTCTCAAAGACGACGAACATGTAGACAATGCTTGATTTCTCTTTCTCTTCAAGTTATGCCTGTACTATACTGTTAATATTCTTCTTTATCTATATACCAGGCTACAAATATTTATTTGTATGTGTCATGTGTCAGTCATGCTGCAAATATTCTAACGGGGTGTAAGAAATGTTAAGTCCTTTGTACTGGAAACTTGCATTCTCCCAGTAAGGTCATATATTGTACTACGTTACAAGCCCCTGGAGCAATTTTTTGATTAGTGCTTTTGTGAACAAGAAACAATTAACAAGTGGCTCTATCTCATCTCCCCCCCTTTCCCCGTCGCGATATACCCTTGAACGGTTGAAAACGACGTTAAACACCAAATAAATAAAGAAAGAAAGAAATTCTAACGGGGTGGTGGTGTTCAGTCGGGGTTCTCTTTTACCTGACAAAAACTGCAACGACAACAAATATACAAAGCGTCCTTCATGAAAATACTGTAATGTTGAAAAGGATTTTTCCGACGAAAACACCATTCCTGAATTAGGAGGTAACTTTTGTTTTATGACATGTCAGTTTAACTGTTCAAAAGATATGTAGAAACGGCTTACGCATCTCAGAGCCTGGTAAACTCACCTAAAATTGATTTTTTTCAAAATATATTCATGTTTTATCGAACGCTCTCTGAGAAACTTGACATTCTCTTTCTTAAAAAACCCACAAAGACAAAATGACATTATTCAACACCAGAAGTAAGAGACCGAAAGCACTGCTGCATGACTTGGACAGGAAGTCACGTCTAGCGTTTCTCTGACAGCATGCATCTGTCGTGGTGATGGTTGAAGAACATGTGTATTAAAAGTCTACATTTAAACTTCTACTCTCCTGTTTTTGAAAAGATTGCTGTTTCAATTTGGCTTTTTCGATTTTTATTATTTTACATTTAGTCAAGTTTCGTCGACAATTTTGAGCAAAATGTGTTATCTGTATCGTTAGTGCTTGTCTGTATGTCTACTTAAAAGACCACGTTTTGTTTTGTTTTGTCATAAATTAGACTTTCCAATGAACTACTCCTCTTGTTTTTTGACAATGAAACAAGGTGTAATGTTTTTAAACAGGGAGATACACGGATGATTTGAGACGTAGATTAAACATTGGTGGCAGGTGTAAAGTTACTCAACGCGGGTAAACGCACTAAGTGAATACTTTTGACACTAATTAATGACAGCTATACGATGAGATGATTATGCTGGTCGACAGCGCGTTGCCGAGCGGGGTAAGGAAATGAATGCCGGTTAAACAATAGCTAACAATCAGACATTTGCAACAAAAGGGACAAATGGCTGAATGGACAACTGCTGGTCTAGTACATTAATAATCAATGATAATTTAATAATGGGGCGGGGATATAGCTCAGTTGGTAGCGCGCTGGATTTGTATTCAGTTGGCCGCTGTCAGCGTGAGTTCGATCCCAGGTTCGGCGGAAATTTATTTCACAGAGTCAACTTTGTGTGCAGACTCTCTTCGGTGTCCGAACCTCCCCCCGTGTACACTACATTGGGTGTGCACGTTAAAGATCCCACGATTGACAAAAGGGTCTTTCCTGGCAAAATTGCTTAGGCACAGTTAATAATTGTCTACCTATACCCGTGTGACTTGGAATAATAGGCCGTGAAAGGTAAATATGCGCCGAAATGGCTGCAATCTACTGGCCGTATAAAATTTCATCTCACACGGCATCACTGCAGAGCGCCTAGAACTGTACCCACGGAATATGCGCGATAAAAGACTCATTGATTGATTGATTAATATGACTACTGGTCTTCTTTTGAGGCGCATACTCGCGCGTACGCCGGTAGCACAGTACAATACAATACATTAACAATACAATACAATACATTAACAATACAATGCAATGCAATACAACAACAACAATAACCACAACCGCGCAAAACAGCAACAACAACAAACACAACGACCGAACGGGTGAATTGAAGCTCAAGAACGCTGAAGGAGAAGAAGAGATACAAGACAATGCTATGACATCCCTCCTCTTGTCTGGTGCTATTGTATTTTCATACTATAATCCATGTCTTCTGCTATGACTTTTCCACACTCACGAAAACATACACACACAAAAACAGTACAACACACACACACACACACACACACACATCTTCTATATATAATATACGACTAGTGTCTGTCTGTCTGTCTGTCTGTTCGCGATGCACGGCCAAAGTTCTCGGTGGATCTTTTTCAAATTTGGACACCGTATTCAGCTACACCCCGGACACAACCTCATCGATGAGATATTTCAACACGTGCTCGCAGCGCTGTGCGCGCTGAACCGATTTTTGTTGTTGTTGTTTTTTTGTTGTTGTCGGGATCCACTACCAGTAACTCTTCCTTATCTTCTCCAGTGTTTTCAGCCGCGATTATCTCCCTTCCTCCGTGTGGCGTCAATCCATATTCCCGTTACTACGTTACTATTTTTAGAAGGTCACTGCACGTTACTATTTTTAGAAGGTCTCCAGTGTTTTGCGCGTTTATCTCCTTTCCTTCGTGCGCCGGCGAAGCCGGCGTACACCCGGCAAAGCCGGGTCCCAGGCGCAGCCTGGTATTCGGCTCTACTTCTTCCCGGCGAAGCCGGTACCCGGCAAAGCGGGTAATCATCTAGTCTATCTATCTATCTATATATATGTGTGAGTTTAGATAGAGCGGACAGCGTCAGATAAACTCTATTTAAACGAGACAGATTAGCCGCGGGTGGAGGAGGAGGATGTTAGATACTTGAGGTAGGCCTAAAGGGATCAGTGTTGGCAGGTAGGGAAGAGAGGGTAGTAAAGCAGGATATCAACACTTAGGCCCGTAATTAGAAAGAGAGGGGAGAGGAGGACTTGTGAAAGTCAAGGAGAAGAGCCCAGCCGCAATGTCCATGTTGCCGGGGGGCTTGCACGTGTGATGCATCAGCGGGGGTCTATAAGAACGGGAGAGCAACACATTGTGGTCAGTCCTTTACCAGCGCGGCGCAGCGGGCATATGCCAACTATTTCTTACTGCAATATGGACTTCGAATTTGGAGCGTGGGCGACAGATCTGCCTTTAACGGTGGTTAAAGTTCTCCAGGATGAGGAGTTGAACACCCTCAATGTGCTGAGTAATGTGACTGCCCAGGATTTGGAGGGCCTGGGTCTCAAGCGTGGCCACTACGTAGCGCTGAGAGTAGCAGTGGCGGCCCTGCAAAAGCGAAGCGGGGGAGGGCCACTATCCCAGCGGGTGACTGAGGAAAAAAGCGTGGAACCACTCCAGGGACTGTTAGGCGGCTTGTCACTGCAGCCAACAGGTGAGACCTCCTATCTTTCCATTCTGGATTTTGTGCCGGGGTCGATGGCGGCCGAGGAAGAGGTGACACTCGGGGGAGGTGTCATCCTAAAACTCAACCAGAGACCAAAACTTGACAAAGTCTCCCCCTGCCACTGGATTGTGGCAAACGCACGCATCATGGCGAGGTTGATTGCTGAGAAGCCCGGGTTTGACTCGACCGCCTACCTCCGGTACACAGAGATGATAGGCGAGCGGGGGCCAGATACTTGTGGCAGTCGGTGCTTCTGTACGACGACGAGTACAGAAGGCGCCAGTCGTCCAGCGGATTCAAGTGGGGAACCCCCAACCCCCACCTGTCCACGGTGATCCTGCGGGACCGGCTCCAGCATGGCGTCCAAGACACCAAGGGCGGCAAGGCGGACGGCCAGCGGCGGTTCCCGGCGACCAGCGGGACCCAACGGGAAGGAAGTGTGCTTATTGTATACCAACAAAGGCGACTGTCCCTATGGGTCCCGCTGCAGATTCCTCCACGTCTGCGACACCTGCGGCATGGGCCACCCCGGCAAGGACCACAAAGTGACAGCTACCACCTCCCCAGCCTAGGACACAGCGCAGCGAATTGCCGACAAAACGGTAGGCCCCACCTTCAACAGCCCGTTCCCTCAGCTAGATTCCAATAAGTGCGAATTTCTCGGAAATAGTGATTCCATTAATGCTAAATCTCAAATGTGGCACAAGGTGCTAGAAGGCGATCACGACAAAACCTTTTTATTAGATGGCATAAGAAACAGTTTCCGTGTAACAGAAGAGAGTAGGGCAGGCGTACTAGACGTAGAGCAAACAAACCATAGGTCATCGAACGAACACCATAAAGCTGTGGAAAAAGAGCTATTAGATCAGATAGAAAAAGGTTATTACATTGTAGCTAGTAGAAAACCAACTGTGGTAAGCGCTATCGCTGCGATTCCCAAGGATGATGGCAGCATCAGGTTGATCCATGACGCTAGCAAACCCACAGGTAGGGCAATGAACGACTATTCTATACCTGAGTCAGCTAAATTTCAAACCGTATCTGACGCGTGCGCCCTAGCGAAGACAGGGTATTGGTGTGCAAAAGTAGACTTGCAGTCCGCCTATCTGTCAGTATGCATCAGTCCGGACGATTATTGTATGACTGGGCTGAAATGGCATTTCACAGGTGAAAAGAAACCCACTTATCTCTTTGACAGTCGGCTGCCTTTTGGCAGCAATGTAGGGCCGTCACACTTCCATCGCCTGTCGCAAGCTATTCGCAGATGCATGGCACGGAAAGGCATGCCAGGTGTGTTAGCGTATATTGATCGATGATTTTCTTCTGGTAGCATCTACCAGACAAGAGTGCAATGACATGTTACTGTGAGGGCCCCAAAGGGTTTAAAATCGTGATCGTGATTGGCGTTTTTTGACCTTTCTGTGACCGTGATTGCCGAAATTTCCATTTCTGTGATCGTGATGGGACTTTGCCCGTGATCCGTGATGACCAAAAAATCAAGTCTCGTGATCGTAATCGTCATTTGTTTTCGTGATCGTGATGGGCATTATTGCAAAGCATTTTATTTTCAACGTACATTTTTCACAGCTGTATCACTCTATGATCCTCTATTCGTCAAGGAGCCAATCCCGATTGAAGGGAAGCAACAACACATTCAGAAATATGATTTTGACAGCGATTGCTTCCCTTTAAGAGAACCAATCACACACAAAAAGAGATCCAATCAGAAGGCGAATTGCAAAAGTCTGCCAAACTTCATCCAATGGAAGGGCTTCGTGCTAAAGTTTTGAGTGCATTCAGTCAAATTCGAATTCGAAGATCAAAAATGGCGTGCAGCGGTACTGTCATCGAACTTCTGTTATATTTTGTGGATTTAAGCCAGACCAAAGCAGGCGGCGAGAATGCCTTCCTTGATGGAAAGGTCAGGCTACGGGTCCGTCTTTCCGAAGACGAAATGTCAAGGTATGTTGATCTATTCAGGGCCGGACTAGGTAAGTACTAGGGGGGGGTTACAGATGGGGGTCCAGGGGGCAAAGCCCCTTGGTGGGGGTCCAGGGGGCGAAGCCCCGGCTTGGTGGGGGTTGCAGCTGAACGTTTTTTGATGTTTCTGGAGGGAAAGGAAGCCTCTCCTTGAACGAAAAAGGTAAATTCGACAGCAAGCTGTATAGGCAATGAAGAAGAATTGAGTTTGTAAGGACTCATACTTTTCATCACAAAAATCGTTGAAGAAAAATGTTTCTCGAAAGGGGGTGAGAGGTGCGATTTCTCCTCGGATTTCATGATGATCCAGATGCAACCCCCCCCCCCCCAAAAGCGTTTGGGAGGTACATGCTGGGGTGGGGGGGGGGGTTGCGCAACCCCTGTAACCCCACACCCCCCCCCCTAGTCCGGCCCTGTCTATGTTGCTCTATGACTGTTCTGAATGTAGGCAAAGATCTTGAAATTTGTTCAAGATCTTTGAGTTTGATTGAGATCATTGACATTGTCGACATTGCCACGTCCGGCTGTCACTCGCTCAGTTTGACATCGACTGGCTCGAGTCTGATCGAGTCTGCGTGTAGCCAAAACCGAAACTAGAAATATGTTTTTCATCCCAGCAACGTGGACACGCTTGGCATAGATTCTAATTGTCGCTTCTTTGCATTAAGCTTGGATTTATTTTAGCTCCTGTAAACTTATCAACAATGAGTTAAATTCAGGAACTATGGCGGGGAGACGTGCCAGTTTGGGTCACTTGATCCTCATGTCAAAGTCGATCGAAGTCATGTTCGTTGGGGATTTTGTTATTATAGACTCTACCATGCCTTGCGAGCGCTACGAATACATGTACTTTAATTTCAATCCACCCTATAGTTTTTGAGAAAATGGGTTTAAAAGATTTAGCTCTGGAAATGTGAAATTGTGCAAGTATATATTCATGTGTGTGAGTGAGGGTGTGGGAGTTGAATGTGTATGAGTGTATATTCCTTCACCCACCTTCATGATTCCTAGACTGACCTTTAGTCAGGATTATAGACTCTACCATCACACATACATGTACTTTAATTTCAATCCACCCAATAGTTTTTGAGAAAATGGGTTTAAAAGATTTAGCTCTGGAAATGTGAAATTGTGCAAGTATATATATTCATGTGTGTGAGTGAGGGTGTGGGAGTTGAATGTGTATGAGTGCAGGGGCGGATTAGGGGGGGGGAGTTACAGGGGTTCCGGACCCCCCCCCCGGCTGTAAAAAAAAAATTAATACTAACTTTAAAAGAAATAATGAGTGGCTGCTGACACCAGTTGATCATGTTTAAAATCAAGGATAAGCCATAAATTGTTCATAAAATAGCTAAATCTCTTCAGCTTCTGGGGGGCTAAGCCCCCCAGACCCCCCAACGGGGCCTTGCCCATGTACCCCACAAGGTCTACCCCTGGACCCCAGGTTGTAACACCCCCCCTCTGGCTTAACTGCTCCGCCCCTGGAGTGTATATTCCTGTAAGTGTCTGTATGAGAGAGAGAGAGAGAGCGAGAGAAAAAAACAATGAAAACAACATTCTTGTTACTGATTACAAATCATATGTATTTCTATGTGTGAATGAAAGAGATTTCAAAAAAATAATAAAAAAGTGCAACAGTTGTCACTTTGTGTTGAATAAACAATAGATCCAGAGGAGCGAATAACTGTGTGGTTGTGTTTACTTTGACACGTGCTTTCTGTACCTGCAACTTTTACCGTGACCGTGATTTGCCACTGGTGTTCGTGATCGTGAAAACAAAAATCAAGGTAACTGTGATCGTGAAAGCTAAAATTTCCCTTCCCGTGATCGTGATGATACCCCCCCTTTGGGGCCCTCTACTGTCTTTAATTAGATTATTGAGGGAACTGGGTTTCAACATTAGCTGGAAGAAGGTGGTGGGGCCTACTCAACGTATCACGTTTCTCGGTGTCGACATCGACACGCGAAACAACACCCTGTCACTTGGAAGTGACAAGTTGCAGCAACTGCGGCAGCGACTCCTCCAGATCCGAGGAAAGAAGCGCGCGACAAAAACTCAGCTGCAAAGCATAGCGAGGTCCCTTAATTGGGCCTGTCAGGCTGTCAGAGGAGGAAAATTCTTTCTGCGGCGGATACTGGACACGATTTAAACCCCTTCAGCAGCAGCGACACAAAGCGAAACTATCTGGCGAATTTCATAAGGATGTACAATGGTGGCTTTCTTTTATGCATGTATTTAACGGCACAGTATATTATTTTCACAATGCAAAACAGCATGTTCATGTAGATGCATGTAACATTGCAGCGGGTGCCTTTTGGCAAGGTGACTGGCAGTACACCATCTTTGAAAAAGACATGCAGGCAGCAAAGGAGCTACATATTAACTATAAAGAAGTGTGCGCTTGACTACCGCTGTTGCTGGGGGAAACTTCTCCAGCCACAGCTTTCGGCGGGGTGGTGCCGCGTGGGCGTTGAGTTGTGGTGTGCCGGTGGAAATTGTCAAGGTGATGGGGGATTGGAAAAGCAACGCGTACTTAGGCTACTTAGACCAGCTGCCACAAAAGATCATCTTACAGATCACATGTAGCCCAGGCAACTCCTTCATGTATAACATCACAACAATCCTAAACCTCCCACCTCTAACCTAGTATACTGTCTTTAGTTGGGCTGAATAACGAGTAGTACCTCTAATTTGGGACTTATCACTGCACAATGATATCTCTCATTGTCAGATGGTATTCTCTTGAATAAACTGCCCTCGTTATTTGCCCAAAATCAATACATGACTTGGCTATGTGTGATGTATGTGCGCACGAGAGTGGTTGCGTGTGTGTCAGGTGTATGTGAGTGTGTGCCCGCGCAGGTGTGTGAGTATAACTGTAAGTAATACTTGAAGAGGGAGAGAAAGAGGAGTGTCATTTCTTTGGGATTATCGTGTGCTCTAGATTTGCGCCGGGGGGGGGGGGGGGGGCGATAAGTGAGTAGTTTAAATATACGACTTGTGTCTGTGTGTGTGTCTGTTCGCGATGCGCGGCCAAGGTTCTCGATGGATCTGTTTCAAATTTGGTGGCCATATTCAGGTACACCCGGGACACACAACCTGGTCGATGAGATATTTCAACACGTGCTCTCAGCGCGCAGCGCTGAACCGATTTTGTTTTTTTTGTCTGGATCCACTACCAGTAACTCTTCCTTATCTTCTCCAGTGTTTTCAGCGTTTACCTCCCTTCCTTCGTATGGCGCGCGGATATTCCCATTCCGTTACTATTTTTAGAAGGTCACTGCACGTTACTATTTTTAGAAGGTCTCCAGTGTTTTGCGCGTTTATCTCCTTTCCTTCGTGCGCCGGCTAAGCCGGCGTACACCCGGCAAAGCCGGGTCCCAGGCGCAGCCTGGTATTCGGCTCTACTTCCTCCCGGCGAAGCCGGTACCCGGCGAAGCGGGTAATCATCTAGTACATACATGTATACATACATTGGCCAGCCGTGTAAACTTTCAAACAGCAAATTGTGTGTGTGTGTGTGTGTGTGTGTGTGTGTGTGTGTGTGCGTGAGTGTGTGTGTGTGTGTGTGTGTGTGTGTGTGTGTGTGTTTGAGAGAGAGAGAGAGAGAGAGAGAGAGAGAGAGAGAGAGAGAGAGAGAGAGAGTACGTTTTATGAACTGTCAATTTAACGATGAGCACAAGCTTTTATTTAGAGACTTTACAATTGATGGGGAATAACCCATGCAAAACGTGATATGTTGCCATTGTGAACATTTTGTACGAATAGTGTCCCTTACCTTAATGTGCCATGTTCTCGCTCCTCAGTGCCTGTTTTTACATTTAGTCAAGTTTTGACTAAATGTTTTAACGTAGAGGGGGGAATCGAGACGAGGGTGTGGTGTATGTGTGTGTGTGCGTGTGTGTGTGTAGAGCGATTCAGACCAAACTACTGGACCGATCTTTATGAAATTTTACATGAGAGTTCCTGGGAATGGTATCCCCGGACGTTTTTTTCTTTTTTTCGATAAATACCTTTGATGACGTCATATCCGGCTTTTTGTAAAAGTTGAGGCGGCACTGTCACACCCTCATTTTCAATCAAATTGATTGAAATTTTGGCCAAGCAATCTTTGACAAAGGCCGGACTTCGGTATTGCATTTCAGCTTGGTGGCTTTCGTTCAATTCTATTTTGGATTTCGTTGTTCGTTTAAAAAAATTTAAATTGTTATCTTCACATCGCATTTTTATCTTCGAATATATTATCTCATGTTATTTCTCTTTATTTTACCGAAGAAACAAACAAACAAAATGCCTCACCACATATACACACAAACCACATTGTCTTACTTTTCCGATCTGAAGAAAATTCTGGGAGGACTAAGGACGATTTTTTCCCTCACTCCGTCGTATACATTGATATTAGTGTCAGGCACTAACATGTAGTGTTAGTATATGTACCAGTCGCACGTAAAAATGATTAATTTACAGTCGCACGTTAAAATTATTAATTTACTTACCACAGCTGTTGATGATGCGCTTGGACATTTGTACATAACGTTAAATCATGCGCGAAACTGTCCAATGTGCCTGCTCATAATGGCAAGACTACATAGCACTACTCTCGTCCAATGCCCTGCTAGTGTGTAGCATTCGATGCTTAATTTTACTGCCGTGCACATTGTAGGCTCGTAAAACTTGAGTGTTTCAGCTTTTACATTGGGGCTGAGACCCCCTTTCTCTCTCTCCCCATTCAAATGAAAATAATGGTTTTAAAGTTCTTTGTAATCGCCCATGAGGCTATAAACGGTCGAGTACTTTACAGAATTTTCCTACCTTTAAACATGATTAATGTCTGGTTGTCTCTGGTCAAATTCGATGACCATAGCGGGATGGAGTTTCAGTCAGCAAAGTGAAAGCTTAGGCCAAAAAAAAATTGTCTGTTTCTGGTAACATGGCTAAAAAAAATAGGGTCGGTAGGTAGGGATTTTTTTTTTATTTTTTATTTTATTTTACCCCAAATGTAGACCAATAAAACTACATAACTTTAAAAATCGCGCAAAGAGACTGGATTCACTATACATAGAGACAAGACACTCAACACATTTACAAATCGTCAGCGGACTTTCGTTTTCACACGTTTTTGTTGTTCATTTTCTCACCCTGTCCTTTACCACCAAAAAAAAAAAAAAAAAAATTTTGAGTTTGGAAAAAAAAAGTTTAGGGTCGGCGCCGAAATTTAGGGTCGGTCGGGTGACCAGAAACAGAAATTAATTTTTTTTTGTGCCTTATTAGTTTATTAAAATGTTGTGTGAAGCTTTGAAACTTTATTCACTTTGGGCTCGATGATCTATGGAAACAAACATGGTAGTGTGGTTGATCCTGGTAAAATGTCAAGGTCATAGTGGGGTCGAGTGCGCGTACAACAAGGAAGGTTATGGTCTTCTTGGAAAAAAACAGACAGACAGAGAACGTGCAAATACTCATTAAGCACCGAAGACTGGCAAACAGACGGTAGTCATGCAAATACTTTAGTGTGAAGATACCTTTTATTGAGAAGAAAAAAGACATTGTGACAGTTTGTGGATGTAATGATATAGGTTACATTACATATAACTTGATTGTCAGAGAGAGAGAGAGAGAGAGAGAGAGAGAGAGAGAGAGAGAGAGAGAGAGAGAGAGAGAGAGAGAGAGAGAGAGAGAGAGAGAGATCTTCGCCCCGCCGTCATATTACCCCCTCGATATATACTCGAGACTGAAATGTTGTTTCCTGGTAAAATTAATTAAATGAAATTATTTAAGGACGAAAAGCATGTTAGTTTCTTGCATGTAGTGAAGAAAATTGGTGGTGAAATTCAATAGATTTCACCCCAAAAATCGATTTCTTCAAAAACGTGTACCGAGTGGTTACGTCCCTTGAATGAGAAGGGAAACATTTTAGGATGAATCAAATTTCTAAGTTAAATACAAAAGATTGGTTGGACAAATTTAGCCTCATGAAGGATTTTCCAATGGACACACACTGACACAGCTGTACAGTGACTTCCCTTGTTTTACAATTTTCGTTGTTGTTGGAGTGCCTTCCCTTTAATAACTCTTTCTTTCATGAAAACATAATCGACTTTGAATCAAACGTTCTACCACATTTCCCAGCAAACAAACCAAATCATGAAGAAATCATCCGCATTCTCCGTGTTTGCTGGCAAAGGAAACGAGAGAAAGGTAGGTTACAGAAAGGATCACACTTGTCTTTAGCTGAACTTTTCTTGCTGATTTACCAAAAAGATGTCTTTGGCTCCAGTACAGTAGCAGCCGAACTAAGACTAAGTCCACCCACATGGCTTCCAAGTTCCCTCTGTCAGTCTGTGCGGGTGTGTGATACCCCAGTATGAAAGGTTTGGTTGCAAAATAGTTATTCTTCCTAAAACTGTTATCGGTCATTTTCAGGCTAAAAAGATGGATACACCAACAGGACCAAAGGAAGCAGGGGGCAGTCTGAAACGGGCAGGCAGCACGCCAACCATGGGCAGAGGCAAAAAGCTGCTGGTTTGAAAACTTTTTTTAAACTTGCATTTAGGGCATGCGCTATTAAGAAAGATTAGCTGTACTAATGAACGGCAGTCTCCAGAATTAGCCCTTTGATAGGTAGGTCGTCACGGCAATAATCCGATCTAGCCTAATGTGTGGGTCACTGACAGAATCTGAATATATACCGTAAAATCCCTAGCAAACGCCCATCCCCCCTCCGCACAGATTTCGGGTAAAAGTAGGGGGTGGGCGTTTGCTAGGTATCCACCCCTTAGCAAGATAAAGTGTCATCACATTTTCATGAGAAAAAAAGTGATACAACCATGTCGGAGAAATACGGTGGGACAAGAAACACACACAGACACACACAAACACACACATACACACGCACACACACACTCCCGCACACATACACTAACAGATATCCACAGTTACGCATCCACAAACACGCGCACGAAGTACAAAAGCACATACACACACACACACACATTTTGACAGATGTTGAGGCTGGGCTCACTTTATTTTGACTGAACAAAAAAATCCAGTGTCACAATAATAAAAACAAAACCTAAATGTTTTTTCCCTCCAGATATCAATTATTTTCGTGAATTAGCCTGATCTTCCCAGCGATGGTGATGATTTTGGGTTAGTGATACTGATATATAGACACATTTTAAATCACTGTTGGTTTCTTTTGGGACTGTATATATTTTGTAAATAAAAAAAAACACACACTATAACAATAGAATCAGGTACCTTATTCTATTAAAAAAACGGGATGGGCGTTTGCTAGGTAGTGACCCCTCTGCACAACTTTTGGCCAAAAGTGGGGGGTGGGCGTTTGCTAGATACTGGGCGTTTGCTAGGAGAATGTATTTTTTTTTACCTTATCCAAACAAGTTGAATTTTAGTCTCAGAATGCACCAGATTGTACAGATTTTAATGTACCCAGGGGTGTCGTTTGGGTCGGCCCTTCGGCCAATCGCCAATTTTTTTTACTTTGGCCGAAACTTTCATGTCCCTATCGGCCAAATGTCCGAAGAGTATTCGCCTAAATCGGCCACAGTTTGTCCAGTTTTTGACTCACATGCGAAGCAAAAGTGAGTCTATGTACTCACCCGAGTCGTCCGTCCGTCCGTCCGTCCGGACGTCCGGACGTCCGGACGTCCGGAAAACTTTAACGTTGGATATTTCTTGGACACTATTCAGTCTATCAGTACCAAATTTGGCAAGATGGTGTATGATGACAAGGCCCCAAAAAACATACATAGCATCTTGACCTTGCTTCAAGGTCAAGGTCGCAGGGGCCATAAATGTTGCCTAAAAAACAGCTATTTTTCACATTTTTCCCATTTTCTCTGAAGTTTTTGAGATTCAATACCTCACCTATATATGATATATAGGGCAAAGTAAGCCCCATCTTTTGATACCAGTTTGGTTTACCTTGCTTCAAGGTCAAGGTCACAGGAGCTCTTCAAAGTTGGATTGTATACATATTTTGAAGTGACCTTGACTCTGAACTATGGAAGATAACTGTTTCAAACTTAAAAATTATGTGGGGCACATGTTATGCTTTCATCATGAGACACATTTGGTCACATATGATCATGGTCAAGGTCACTTTGACCCTTATGAAATGTGACCAAAATAAGGTAGTGAACCACTAAAAGTGACCATATCTCATGGTAGAAAGAGCCAATAAGCACCATTGTACTTCCTATGTCTTGAATTAACAGCTTTGTGTTGCATGACCTTGGATGACCTTGACCTTGGGTCAAGGTCACATGTATTTTGGTAGGAAAAATGTGTAAAGCAGTTCTTAGTGTATGATGTCATTGCTGTCAAGGTCAAGCATGTGAGTCGTATGGGCTTTGCCCTTCTTGTTTGTATTGGTCAGGCTTTGATTGCTAAAACTGCTGCCGATGTACTTAGTCAACTGACTGACGTTTATTTCCTTCGCGAATACCAAAAACGAAACATCAATGTTTTGAACGGAAGCCATTGCCAAAAAATATAGATGCCAGAGTGGTTTCCCTTGGACAAGGGAAAGCACACTAACAGCGTTTGCGTTCGCCGGTTCGCGATAGTTTATCAGTCAGTCATTGCTTTCGATTTTGATTTGAACATGTCGCAACCAAAAAAGAAAAAAACTAAATTGGCCAAGGTTTGCTACCTGTCGCCAAGGTAAGTGATTCCGGACAAAATGATAGGAACACTGCGAATGTGGACAGTGTCAGTGTGAGTGGTAGTAGTGTTGTCGAGTCGATCGAAGCAGACGACATAGCAGACGATAGTCACCGCGAATCGAAATCTGCTGAGCCAGAGAATGAAAAGCGTCCTCCAAATCGTGGTTTCCAAGCAAAATGGCTCACCCTACGCTGTCTTTTATTGGTGTTTTACCAGTCATGTTTCCCAAGGCTTGTCAAGATTTGCACAAGATTGGAAGAGTTTTACTTTCAAGAAATTAAAGTTAAAGCTTTGAAAAAGTTTCAGAGAACTGGTGTCTGATGTGTTTCAGTTGCAGTATGCAACATATAATCCAGGGGCGGATTAGGGGGGGTGTCACAGGGGTTCCGGACCCCCCCCCCCCTCCCGGCTGTCCCCCCCCCCCCCCCAAAAAAAAATTCTGTCTGTGATTTTTTTTTTTTTTTTTTTCTGTCTGTAAAGCCGGGGGAAGAGTTAATTGTTTAGTTGTCACAGTATGCCTTCTAACCATACTATTTGATGTCGGGAGCAGATATCAGTGAAGATAAATTGCCATTATTTAATACTAACGTTAAAAGAAATAATGAGTGGCTGCTGACACCAGTTGATCATGTTTAAAATCAAGGATAAGCCACAAATTGTTTATAAAATAGCTAAAATTCTTCAGCTTCAGGGGGGCTTTGCCCCCCAGACCCCCCAGCGGGACCCTGGACCCCAGGTTGTACCCCCCCCCCCCCCCCTCTGGCTTAACTGCTCCGCCCTGTAATTTGTGTTCCTGAGACAATGATTGTATACTATTGGTGTTCCCCTCTGAATAATTAAAAAAAAAGATCTGAATTGGTAATTATTTGTTAAACATTTAAATTTTAATACAATGGCAAAAAGACAAAATTCTTTTATGGTTTTGATCTTGTTTATTTGTATGGCAGAACTCAATTCGGGCCAGTGTTCGAGGATCAGGACAGAAAGGTCGCCCACCTAATTTGAAAAACAAAGAAGAGAGTCCCCACATTGCTAGCAACACAGCGCGTCAGGTGTCCCTAACATCCCTGAAGTCAGTAGGCGATGAAGCCAAGGCAGGAAGCAAAGCAAAACAAGGTATGTGTCGCATACACTTATCAAGGTAAACAAAGTCTAAAGAACATGTTTATCTGTGTTATGTAGTTTTGCGTGGACGTTGTATTCTCACATTTCTTTGCCAATATAAATCTGTCCATAGTTTTGGCAGAGTAGCTTTTCTGAGTCTGTGTGCTTACGACTAAGACTAATATCATGGAAAATGTAAATCTATCATTGGTTCTCACTCCACTAAAACCTTCACCGTTCACACACTTTCAGTTTAAAGGATAAAAAGAAGAGGCTGACATTCTAGTTTGTAAAGTAAGAATAAGTCCAGGAGGGGTTAGACGGAGATGGATGTGTTCATGCATTGTGTGCCTTTTTTGAGCATGCAAATTTGTCTGCCGACATGCTGCATCAGTTTGTCTATAACTGCATTGTTCAGTACCACATCTTCTCTCGCACACTTGAGAAATTAGAAAGTATTCATTTCCTATAAGAACACAATTACTATTAGAACCTTCTCTACAACAGCGTCTCAGTTTAAGATTTTGGCCTGTACGTGTATTAGAATTTCGGCATTATGCAAAACGTGAGTATTTCTCAGAACGATAACTGTCATGACTTGAGTTCAGTAACAACATTAGTAGGACTAAGCCTTCTCAGTCAGAAAGTGTGCACTTTAACGTACAGTAGCAGGCTTGAAGAACACAGGTAGTGGTAGCACTAAAAATGCTTTTTTCTCTTGTAGATGAGATGATGTTAGGATGTATATTCATTGTAAAGTCAGAAGCAAAAGAAAGTGTGATATTTTCAAGAGTGAACCCCTTTCCTCTAGGCAACAAACCAGCAGTTGATCATACGTCAAAACCAACTTCTCAGAGCAACCTGAAAAGTGTCATTCCAGTCAGAGCAGAAGCGACCAGTTCACAGCCAGCCGTGGGGAGCAAGATCCGAAAGCAGCCAGCAAGCTTTTCAACATTTAAACTTCCCGCCTCAGCACAGAACGATGCAACGGAGACGAATGGGAAAGGTACTAAGAGACAGCTGGAACTTCAGGGGTCTACGGTTGCTGCTCCAAAGTCCAAGAAGAAGCGAGTGTCTTCTGAGACTGGTTCTGTCAGTGGGGAAGATATCGGTCATTCCAGGAGGACGCGGAGAAAGCTGACTGATTCTGGCGACGGAGAAACCGAGACAAACGAAAAGGTGAGGGACATGGAGGTTTTGTTATGAACTAATTTTCTTCTTGCATTTAATAGCAGGTATGTAACATCTTCACGAATTCACAAAGTAAAAAAAAAAAAAAAGCTTTGATTTGGTGTAACTGCTTTGGAAGGAGGCCAGAAAATGCATTGTGGAATATTTTGATGTTGTGCTGTGTCAAGGATGTAGCTTTCAATGGAACCACAGATAAGTTAGTTTGAGCAAATCTTTGGTCTGCAATGATAACCACAAATAAAAAAGAATTTGTTTGATAAATTTAACCCTTTCGCTGCCAATCAAAACTTACTTATATGTGCATTCCTGATTGCCAGGGAATTTTGGAGTTCGGGGTGTAATAATTCACAAAAAATTCTAGCTCCAAACTGGCAGTAGGTAGGTAAGTAAAACCAATGTTATTTTTAAAGGAAATTGAACCAAGAATCTGTTTTTAGTGTCTAAACATGGAAATAATAATTAGTTTGGCTTATGATGATGTTTAAATATGAACTTTTGAAAAATCAGTCCGGCGCATCTTCCGGTGCCTGTGGATCAAACACAGTTGGCTGTTTTGCTTGCTCCAATCCAAGAAAGGATCATAATCGCTGTCATCTACCTGTTTCCAACGAATCGTCCGAAAGAAGATCTCCCCCTTCCCCTGTCAGTATCCATAATCATTTGCACCGCCTGTAGCGTCAGTCCGTCTTTGTTTTTCCCTACTAGGGCCCGGTCGACTGTCACCGTTAGCCATATTGACGAGTCGAGCTTTCTCTCCCCTTTCCTGCCCGCCAAGGCCGAAAATATCCTTCAGACGCAAAACCGCGTCACCATTTATGTTTATTCATGAGAATGAGGTATCCTACCAAGCCATTGGCTGCTATTTGTGTGTCAGCAGTGACGTAGCATTTCTGGAAAATTCCTGAATGGAGAAGACGGGTTTACCCGTCCTAAGGCGCTGCGGCTGCACATAGACCATTTATCCTGGACCGCCAACTAGCTCTCTCTCCGCTCTTTCTCTCTATTACGAGGTAGCGGCCTCTCGCATTTTGGAACCTACGCTTACATGGCCTTTCAGAAATCAGGGGGATGTCATATCCGGTGTCGATTGTAAACATGGACGAAGTTGCCGAGGTAAGTTCTGAAAATGCTAAAATAAACTCAGCTAAAGTGCATATGGAACATGTTTTTCGATGAGTTTTGTTAAGTTTAGTTTGGAGTTTTGGAAAATCCAGTTCATTGTCACCTCCCATTGTCACAAATAACTGGAGCGTGCTTTCTTTTCACTGTCTTCGAATCGCTGGCCTTTCAAACCGGACACTAAGCGCCCCTGAAAGTCGAGCGTCGTAACCTCGAAGGGTCACGTGACGAGTTGGCGGTCCAGGCTATTTGGTATATGGGCTGCACAAGCGCATGACGGGTATACCCGTCATAAGGCAGTCAAGGGGTTAAAATCGTTGTTCTGGTTTGCAGCTGAGCAAGCAGGTGCCCTACATGCACGACAGCTCAGCTGAGGCGGCCAGAATGTTTGACGTTCTCATTCATCCTGTCACTACTGACAGGTTCTTCAGGTCAGAGCAGCTAGGTTTTCGTGTTTGTGAATGTGTTTTGCTGCGAAAGTGTGTGTGTGTGTGTGTGTGTGTGTGTGTGTGTGTGTGTGTGTGTGTGTGTGTGTGTGTGTGTGTGTGTGTGAACGATAAAATAAACAGCGATTATCAGTGTCTGTGTTTTAACTTTGTGTACCTAAACAGTGGACATTTCTCTATCCGTCATGAGCTGATGGCATCGGTGAGAATGTATTTCGGTGGAATCCTCCTTTTGAGCCCTTGCTTTCCCATCTTTTCTGTTCATAAACTTTGTAAACATACCTCCATTTTAAGACACCCTCCTTTTTAAGACTGGATTTTCCAAGCTTTTGTGAAATCATAAAAGGGGGATGTAAAACATGCATGGTTATATATCATACTATAATGTGAGTTGTTTCCCTTTGACACAGAGAGCTGTGGGAACAGAAACCTCTGTTGGTCAGACGACACCTGCCAGACTACAACAAAGGGTGGTTCAGCACAGCTGAGTTCGACAGAATCCTGCGACAGGTTTGTGTCTTGTTATTACTATTATTGTTCTGTATGATTGATTTAAAAAAAACTTTTTTTTCTTTTTGTTTACTTACATCTCTTTGTCATTTGTCTCTCTTTTTGTTCTGGTGTTTTAAACTTCCAGTTTATTTGTGGTTTTCAAACTGACTATGTGCTTCTTTTTCTTCTTCGTTCATGGGCTTAGACTCCCACGTTCATTCATGTTTTTAGCACGAGTGGATTTTTACGTGTTTGACCGTTTTTACCCCGCCATTCAGGCAGCATAAATATGCCGATTTTGGGGGAGGCATGCTGAGTATTTTCGTGTTTCTATAACCCACTGAACTCTGACATGGATTACAGGATCTTTTCCGTGTGCACTTGGTCTTGTGCTTGCGTGTGCACACGAAGGAGGTTAAATCACTAGCAGGTCTGCACATAAGTTGACCTGGGAGATCGGAAAAATCTCCACTCTTTACCCACCAGGCGGCAGCGACCGGGATTCGAACTCACCACCTCCCGATTAGGGGGCCGACGCCTTACCACCTTGCCACTGCGCCCATCGACTATGTGCTTGAAAATGAGAGATGCTGTAGTCCATGAGCAGAACATGTTTATACCATACTGCTGCTTGCATGGCAGTCATGCACATTCATTCCTATTATAATTTATATTTGTCATGACTATTGCAAATTCAAATCCGACTTGAAGGAGATAGCCATCGATGTTTGCGCTGGTTAACATTACTCATGCTTTGATTTCAGGAGAACATTCAGTTTGGAGTGAACATTGACATCACCTCTTACGTCGACGACAAGCGAGAGACCCACAACCCAGCTGGTCGTGCTTATGCCCCTTTAGTGTGGGACTTCTATCAGGTCTGTTACCTCCCTTGAAATACTGGTTTGTAGCGTTTGAGATTAACTACTTATCTGATAGGGCTTGTGAGCCATTTTAAGATTCACATACACACATACACAGATGTTGTTTTAGAGTTTGATTCTTGGTAAGAGCTGTTGATGTAGTTGTTCGTGCTGTACTATTCAGTGAGATTACCCAAGCTGTTTTGTAAACAGGCATTACAGGTAAAGAAGCATTCATCCCACACACAAAAAAAGGTCACTTGGTTATGGCAACCTGTCCAGCTGAGATGTCATAACATAGCAAAAGCTTTGATTTGATACTAAAAACAGTCAAATTTGAATAATTAAAATCATTAACACGGACTTGGTTTATGATTTCTTTTCCAGTATTTTTACATGAAAAATGTGGTATGATACTGTTGTAATTTCAGGTGCAGGCCTATGCTCCCAAAAATGATTGTCTTTCATAGAGTTAATTGTTGTTCTTGCTTTACAGAAAGGGTGCTCAGTGCGGTTTTTAAACCCACAGTCATACTGTCGCAGCATGTGGAAAATCCTCTCCGTTATTCAGGAATTCTTCAACTGCAGTGTGGGAGCCAACGTGTGAGTTTATTTACCCAGGTTTTTTTTTAGCAACAATGTCAAAAGACATAAGATAAGATAATTTCTTGTCCATACAAATAAACAGTGGATGGAGTGTGATTTGTCCTGGCAGATCAGGAAGAGACAGGGTTTGCAAATGGAAAAGCTGACTCCAAATGTTTGATAAGTGTACAATGATTAAAATGAGGCGAGTTGGCAGGTCAAGGTTTTTTTGTATGGATTGGGCAGGCTTCAAATTCCTTGGGTATGGAGCACTCAATGTCCCATTCTCTGTGAACCTTAGATTTTTTTTTCGTCAAGTCAAGTCAAATCAAGTCAAGTATTTTATTGTTTTGGGCCCAGAGGGCTTTGAAACAAAGATATAACTTTAACAAAAAAAGGTAACAAATCAGACAGTTAATATATGTATACAAATTGAGCGGACAAATACAACAATACTATACAACCAAAATAAATTGGCAATATACACTTCCATACATACAAACAAAAAGAAAAGAAAAATAGGTTTAACAATATCAGGTAAGAAATCAGACAGATAATATGTATACATTAAGCGGACAACAATAATATACAGCCGAAATAAATTGGCAATACCATTATGCCATGCATCTTTTGTAAAAACACAAAACAAAACAAAAGCATGTATTACATACATATACATACCAATAAAGAAACTAGATGTAACGCTAACATACTAAAATCATAACATGGGAGTGGTGAAACAGGCGTTGGGGTCGGCAGAAAAAGATCAGATTGTCAAGGTTACTCTAATCCAACATTTTTATTCTCTCATTGCCACTGAATAGATCGACACATCCATTTTTTGAGTCACTTGAGAAAAAGTGACTCTATGTAATCGGTCAGTGTTAGTCTGTCCGGCCGGCCGTCCGGCCGGCCGTCCGTAGACACCACCTTAACGTTGGACTTTTCTCGGAAACTATCAAAGCGATCGGGCTCATATTTTGTTTAGTCGTGACCTCCAATGACCTCTACACTTTAACGATGGTTTCGTTGACCTTTGACCTTTTTCAAGGTCACAGGTCAGCGTCAAAGGAAAAATTAGACATTTTATATCTTTGACAAACTTTTCTCGGAAACTATCAAAGCGATCGGGCTCATATTTTGTTTAGTCGTGACCTCCAATGACCTCTACACTTTAACGATGGTTTCGTTGACCTTTGACCTTTTTCAAGGTCACAGGTCAGCGTCAAAGGAAAAATTAGACATTTTATATCTTTGACAAAGTTCATCGGATGTGATTGAAACTTTGTAGGATTATTCTTTACATCAAAGTATTTACATCTGTAGCCTTTTACGAACGTTATCAGAAAAACAAGGGAGATAACTAGCCTTTTCTGTTCGGCAACACACAACTTAACGTTGGGCTTTTCTCGGAAACTATAAAAGTGACCGGGCTCAAATTTTATGTGAACGTGACTCATTGTGTTGTGAATAGCAATTTCTTCCTGTCCATCTGATGCCTCATATAATATTCAGAACTGCGAAAGTGACTCGATCGAGCGTTTCCTCTTCTTGTTAAAGATATATTTTGTGTGTGTGTGTGTGCATTGCCTGGTACTCTTGTCGGAAGGGGATATTATAATAAGTATTAATCATTATCGTCATTAAAGAACTTGTTAAGAAGGAAGTCAGATATGGAATTTTAATTATAGTGTCATGGCTTTGACAGGTATTTGAGACCACCTGGCGTTCAGGGCACTGTGATGATTCGCCGCACTATGATGACTTTGTTGCCTTTTTCTTCAAAATATATTACTGTGCAATATCTGTGAAAGGTATCTGACACCACCTGGCACACAGGGCTTTGCGCCGCACTACGATGACATTGAGGCCTTTGTCATACAGCTGGAAGGAAAGAAACATTGGAAGCTGTATAACCCAAGGTAGGCCTATTTCCTATACAGTGACCCCAAAAAGTCAGAAAAAACAGGTCTTAGAAGGGAGTGAGTCTTAAAATGGAGATGAATTTACAGATGTTGTAAACAGAATCTCTTCACAATTTAAAAAGAGAGGTCTTTAAAGAGGGAAATCGGGCGTTTTAAAAGTGGCTTCTACTGTAACACAGTGACTCAGCACATTGGAAATGAGAAAAGGTGAGAGATTGAGCGTGTGATATTTGTTTGTATGTTGGTGCCACTGCAAGCGTCACAGTTGCTGTCAAACAGATTTGTTCTATGTCTTTTTCAACTTCAAAATCTTCCTTGGAACATACATTTTTACAGTGAAATTCGCTCTTTAGTTTTAGCTGCAAGGAATAACATGCATCGAACGTTTGTATTCAAGACACAGATAGAGGAGCACAGATTCACAGCACATTTGTTGGTTAGCTTTAGGTAGCAATACGCCGTGGATGAAAAGCATTCTTGGTGATGATTACTATTTTATTTGATTTTTTTTTCAGATCAGATGAAGAGACGCTGCCTAGATTTTCAAGCAGTGAGTATCTTTGACCTTATATATCTTGTAGTTGGTTGTCTGCTTCTGCTTTTATTGTCGTTACGGACAACCGTTACTGCTCAACCTTTTGATGTTAGTTAGTTTCTGTATTCATTTGTTTGTAATGTTGTTGGTTGTTTGTTTGTACATGTATTAGTTCATTAAGTTTATAAATTCTTACCAAGGTGAATGGGAGTGGATGATATTCTTTATCAATAAGTTACACGTTTGATATATTTAATGTCAAACAGCCCCAGAGTTAAAAATCATACTTTCTGTTACCTTTACATGCTTGGAGAAAAATAATGTCTAAACTCAATGAAGGAGTGACAACTCTTTGCAGAAAACTTCTCCCAAAACGACATTGGAGGCACTATTCTGGATGTGGTTCTGGAGGCTGGTGATCTCCTGTACTTTCCCCGTGGAACTATTCACCAGGTAAACCTGCTGTTCTACCTTTGTCTTCCTTTCATTGTCCTTGTTCAATTGTTGATATGAAGTTTCACTTGTAACAGGTACAGTGAAACCCTCCTTTTAAGACCGCCAAAAATCTCACAAAGTCAAGTCTTAAAAGAGAAAGAGAGTCTTTAAACTGAGGGGAACTTACAGAATTTATTACAGTCGAACCCACTTAAAACGAACACGCTAGTTACGAATTTTGACTTATAACGTATTAGTTTCAAGTTCCCAACTGAATACCTCTTTCTTCATGCTTAAAAAAAATGCTTAAAACGAATTCTTTGTAACGAATTTATGCTTATAACGAGCACTTTTTGGATTCCCAAGCATGCATAATGTCTGTAATTTACTCACGCTTATGACGAAATCTTTAAACTCGTCCCGAGATCGACATATCATGGGAATTTGAGAAGTTTGAATACATGTGTCAAAGTCTTCCCTTGCGTCGACTGCTTGAACCATTGCTCAACCGATCACTGAATAAAGTTAAACTGATTACACTGTACTCACAAAACAATTTCAAATTTAGAATCAAAGTGATTGATAGCTCAGACACTGAACATGAATGACTGACTGACGTTTATTTCCTTCGCGAATACCAAAAACGAAACATCAATGAACGGAAGCCATTGCCAAAAAATATAGATGCCAGAGTGGTTTCCCTTGGACAAGGGAAACCACACTCTCAACGTTTGCGTTCGCCGGTTCGCGATAGTTTATCAGTCAGTCAGTGCTTTCGATTTGGATTTGAACATCATGTTGCAACAACAAACAAACAAAACTAAATTGGCCAAGGTTTGCTACCCGTCGCCAAGGTAAGTGATTCCGGACAAATGATAGGAACACCGCGAATGTGGACAGTGTCAGTGTGTGCGTGTGTGTGTGACCAAAAACGTAACAACTGGATGACACATCTGTGTGCTCACTCTCACTCAAACTCAACAATCATCACTCAACATGAGACACACATGAACATGTAACTGAATATGTCACTTTATTGTCTAAACGTGAAGCAGCATGAAAGTTGCGAAAGAAACAAATTGAACACCATAAAATGTACAAGACTTTATAAAAAAAAAAATAAAAAAAAAATCAATCAATTTTCTTAATACGAATTTTGGTTAGGACGAACTTTTTTTCCGATCCCCAGTGATTCGTCTTAAGCGAGTTCGACTGTACTGCAAAATCTGAAAATACAGGGTCCTAAAGTGGGGTGTGGGGTGGGGATTGTAAAAAGGGGAGTTCATGTTAACCCGTGATTTGTAAAAATGTAAAAAATATTTTACAAATCACGTTGAACCTAAAACCGCGATTTGTAAAAATGTAAAAAAAAAAATAATAATCCTTTTTTTTTCATGTCTTTCTTGTCTCATTGCTGAGAAATTCGGATCGCTTCCTCCCAGTGAAAAGCTAGCAGCAACAGAGTCGTGCTACCCCAAAGTCAAGGGATCCATTAGATTTTTTTTCTTTCTTTCCTTTATTGTCCCATCGCTGAGAAATTCGGATCGCTTCCTCCCAGTGGAAAGGTAGCAGCAACAGAGTCGCGCTACTGCAAAGTCAAGGGATTCATGTTGTTTCTTTCTTTTCTTTATTGTCCCATCGCTTGGAATTCGGATCGCTTCCTCCCAGTGGAAAGCTAGCAGCAAGAGAGTCGCGCTACCCCAAAGTCAAGGGATCTATTAGATTTTTGTTTTTCATTTCTTTATTGTCCCATCGCATGGAAATTTGGGTCGCTTCCTCCCAATGGAAAGCTAGCAGCAACAGAGTCGCGCTACCCCCAAATCAAGGGATCCATTAGATTTCTTTTTTCTCATTTCTTTACTAGATTGTCCCATCGCTGGGAAATTCAGATCGCTTCCTCCCAGTGGAAAGCTAGCAGCAACAGAGTCGCGCTACCCCAAAGTCAAGGGATCTATTTAGCTTTCCACTGGGAGGAAGGGACCCGAATTTCCAAGCGACTGGACAAGAAATACATACACAAAAGTATATATAATAGATCCTTTGACTTTGGGGTAGCACGACTCTGTTGCTGCTAGCTTTCCACTGGGAGGAAGTGACCCTAATTTCCCAGCGATGGGACAATCTAGTAAAGAAAAAAAATCTGAAAAAAAAATCTAATAGATCCCTTGACTTTTGGGGTAGCGCGACTCTGTTGCTGCTAGCTTTTCATTGGGAGGAAGTGACCCGAATTTCCCAGCGATGGAACATTAAAGAAATGAAAAAAAATTTGAACAGATCCCTTGACTTTTGGGTAGCGCGACTCTATTGCTGCTAGCTTTCCAGTTGGAGGATGTGACCCGAATTTCCCAGCGATGAGACAATCTAGTAATGAAAAAGAAGAAAAAAATCTAATAGATCCCTTGCCTTGGGGATAGTGCGACTCTGTTGCTGCTAGCTTTCCATTGGGTGGAAGCGACCCGACTTTCGCAGCGTTGGGACAATCTAGTAAAGAAAAGAAAAAGAAGAAAAAAATCTAATAGATCCCTTGACTTAAGGGTAGCGCGACTCTGTTGCTGCTAGCTTTTCATTGGGAAGAAGCAACCCGAATCTTCCTGCGTTGAGACAATCTAGAAATCTAATAGATCCCTTGACTTGGGATGTGAAGCTAATGGGATGGGGGAGAAATGGGATAACGGCGATCCGGGATTGCGCAAAACGGGATGTGGAGCTAATGGTACATGACATGGTGGTAAAATGACACTTGGCCTGAGAAATGTGGCCAAAATGAGATGGGGGCGAATTGGGATAACGGCGAAACGGGACTAATAGATCCCTTGACTTTGGGGTAGTGCGACTCTGTCACTGCTAGCTTTCCACTGGGAGGAAGCGACCGGAATTTTCCCAACGATGGGACATCCTAGTAATGGAAAAAAAAAGAAAAAAAAATCTTAAAATTAACAGTCGCGCTATCCCAAAAGTCAAGGGATTTCGTTTTTGTCCCTTGACTTTGGAGATGACAAGAAAATATCAGGCGCAAAACGTGATTTGTAAAAAAAAATTACAAATCGCGGGGCACGCCCCGTGATTTGTAAAAATTTTTTACATTATTACAAATCACGGGTTAACAGTTCATCCATGCATTTTGCTGAACTTCTGATGGTCTGGGTTTATTATTTGGGATGCTGACTGATAACAAGTCACTTTAGCGATTCATAAGGTGCTCCTGCAAAAAAAAAAAAAAAGGCTGCAGGGGTAAAAGTTGTATCTTGGGGTCCCCAAGTTACGTTACTGTCTTCAAACAATTTTGGTTTGACAACAGCTTTTATAGGATTCAATATTCTATTCATGATGACATTGACATTATTTTCATTTTCCTCTGTAACTACACATCTGCTGCATGATCCACAAGTGTACTCCTCCTTTTTTCTTTTAAAGACCCCCCCCCCCCCCCAAGTTAAAACATATCCCTATTAAGACCTTGCTTTTCCAGATTTTCTGTCCATAAGCTCTGTAAATTTACCTCCATTTTAACACTACATGACCTCCTTTTCAAGACCAAACTTTCTCAGATTTTTTGAGGTCTTAAAGGGACAGATTCCACTGTAGCTAAAAGGACATTTGTAACTCAATTCATCTGTCGTCTCTTTTGCAGGCTTCAGCTGATGAAAACGAACACTCCCTGCATGTGACATTTTCTTGTTACCAACGCAACACTTGGGGAGACATACTGGAGAAGGTGGGTGTCTTGCTGGAGCTAAGCTTATATCAAATAAATAAAAATCCGAAAGTGATACTGTAAACTCCTAATACTACTTAGCCGAAGGTTCCAGAATCGCGAATAAAAATAAGAATTATAAAATTATGGAACATTTCATTGACATGACAAAAAATTGGCTGCCATCTTGTACGGGCCACAGGCAACAACAGAAGATAAGTGTGAATAAACACTGTTTAAACCAAGATAAGTGTTTATCTTTGCATCATTATTATTTGACTGTGGTGCATGTTGTTTTTACACTTTCAAGATCATGAGATTGAGGTTCAAGTGAATTTTTTGTTTTGCGAGTTCAACGTTCAATAAACTTATCATTCTTGTTTTTTTTAAAGCTTATTGTTAAAAGTGGACGAAAGTGTTTATAAGATTTCTGTGATTAGTGCTGAATACAAGCTTACAGTAAATCAGCAGCAGAATCTGGTCACAAAAGTCTTCACTGCATTAGGTAGGGCTCGTTTGAATTGACGTAAGATCACCACAGAAAGAAAAATCTTTATTTCTGAAATTCACATGTATGTAGTATCGAATACATACATTTGAACTGTTTTGAATTCAATACAGATTTATGTGTGCAGCTAGTCCCACAAGCACTGGCCATGGCTATAGAGGAAAACATAGAGTTCCGCAGAGGCTTGCCTCATGATTTCCTGAGTTACATGGGCATTGTGCATCAGGACAAGGTTAGTGAGAAATATTTTGCTTTTCCTCTGTTGCGATGAACAGTGGAACCTCTCTATGAAGACCCCTTGTTTTATGACCTCCCCCCTTTTCACACACTTTTTTGTTTTAGATTTTGTATTCATAAAAGTCTGTAAATTTACCTCCATTTTATGAATCCCTTCCTATTTAAATCCTGATTGTCTCAAATTGTTGGAGGGGGATTCCAATATTCTGAGTTTGGATCTCTCACTCTCTCTCTCTCTCTCTCTCTCTCTCTCTCTCTCTCTCTCTCTCTCTCTCTCTCTCTCTCTCTCTCTCTCTCTCTTTACTTTTTTTTTACTGAGTTTTTATTGCCTCCCCTCTGTTTTTACATTTAGTCAAGTTTTGACTAAATGATTTAACATAGAGGGGGGAATCGAGACGAGGGTCGTGGTGTATGTGTGTCTGTCTGTCTGTCTGTCTGTCTGTCTGTCTGTCTGTCTGTCTGTGTGTGTGTGTAGAGCGATTCAGACTAAACTACTGGGCCGATCTTTATGAAATTTGACATGAGAGTTCCTGGGTATGATATCCCCGGAAGTTTTTTTCATTTTTTCGATAAATACCTTTGATGACGTCATATCCGGCTTTTTGTAAAAGTTGAGGCGGCACTGTCACACCCTCATTTTTCAATTAAAATGATTGAAATTTTGGCAAAGCAATCTTCGACGAAGGCCGGGGTTTGGTATTGCATTTCAGCTTGGTGGCTTAAAAACTAATGAGTGAGTTTGGTCATTAAAAATCGGAAACTTGTAATTAAAATTATTTTTTTAATAAACGATCCAAAAACAATTTCATCTTATTCTTCGTCATTTTCTGATTCCAAAAACATATACATATGTTATATTTGGATTAAAAACAAGCTCTGAAAATTAAAAATATAAAAATTATGATCAAAACGAAGAGAGGTACAGTAAAGCGTGCTATGAAGCACAGCGCAATCGCTACCGTGCCAAACAGGCTCGTCACTTTCACTGCCTTTTGCACTAGCGGAGGACTACGTTCAGTTTCATTCTGTGAGTTCCACAGCTTGACTAAATGTAGTAATTTCGCCTTACGCGACTTGTTACTTTTAACAGGCTGAAAGTCATCCTTTTGTGTGTGTGTGACTCTGAGCAGCTGTCTGCACTTATCATTTTCTAAAGTTTCACATCATCAGTTTGCTGATCACTTTTTACGCACTTACTGTCTTCTTGTAAGCCGTGTCAAGTTGCAGAGCTCTTTGCATTTTACTAGCTGACTGAGACAAAAGTTCTGTTTCCTTTGTTCTTTCTTTTGTGTTTCTTATTTCCTTTGAGCAGTCTGTTAATTCTGCTGTCATGTATTTCTCTGATAGGAGAGCACAGAGCGGGAGCAGTTCCAGAGCAAGGTAGAGAGTCTTGTGAAATCACTGGTCGACCACCTACCACTGGACGCTGCTTGTGACCAGATGGGAAAACAAGCCATCCATGACGCTCTGCCACCAGTGCTGACTGAACGTGAGTTGTCTCCCTTACCATGTCGTGTTTCTTCTACAGTGGAAGCAGTTCAGACCCCCAATTTAATAGTCCTGTACTTGTTTAAAAGTCCCGTGTACATTTCGGAGTTGAGAGAATTTCTCACTTGATTTGAGTCAAGGGGTACCCATACATGAACAATCACGGAGTTGATCGGGCACCACCCTGGTACATTTTGCGTAATGGCCGATTCCAAGATGGCCGCCATCGGCCGCATTGAAAATCATAACTTTTGTGTTTTTGACAATATTTTCACTTGCAATACCTCTAATCCAAATGATTTTGATGTGTTGAGTTCATTTCTGGTATTATTTTGTTCATTTAGGGTCATCTTGGCCGAATCCAATATGGCCGCCACTGTCCGCAGTGAAAATCCTAACTTTTGTGTTTTTGACAATATATACACTTGTGACATATCTAATCCATCTGATATTGGTGTGCTGAGTTCATTTCTGGTATTATTGTGTGAATTTGGGGTCATCTTGACCTTCCAATGTCAAGGTAATTTTCTTATACCGACAGTCTTGAACATAACCAGGCGATATTCTAGCAGTAACAACTGGGCTCCTATACACAATGCTATTAGTTCTGACATGCATTTTCACAGTATGATTCACTGTTAAAGGTATAAGTCATTCTGATCTTGAATTCACAAGTAAACACCCTATTTACCTATTCAACTAAAACTGTCTTTGCTGCTTTTTCACTTTGTTTCTGTTTTGTGTGGTCAATGACACATTCCAACACGAACAGAAAAGTTATCCAGTATGTAACAAGTAGTATACATTCTCAATGTAACTGCAAGTGTCTCTTTCCCTCACTGATTGGAACATGGAGAATTATCTGCTTTTCCATGGCAGAATGTGACGCATGAAACTCCAGCAGAACAGCACCCACACCGTCGTGTGTCACACTTGCCTGCACACTTGCATATTGTGAGCAAAGTGGGTGGCAGGGGCTTCATGCATTTAGATGGCAACAGGGTGCCAAAATGTTGCTCCCACCCATGTTCTAGTGGTTCTAGATTGTCCTCACGTTGTTGACTGGTCGCCCCAAGCAGATGGCATGCTTTGTACACCAGAAAGGCTGCTCTGCGGATGTGGCCTCTGATGACATTGCTTGTGGGTGGGAGAGAGTCAATTCCAGCTTTGGCACTGCTGTAGTACTCCACTCTGAGCTGGTGGAACGTTTCCGCTGTTGTTTTTGATCTTACACTCACCCAGACACGTACAAGGTACTTTTCTGCCAGAGCTTCATCTTGCTCTGACAAGCTGTCTGTCTCTCCAAAGTTCATCAGATACCGTACAGGGTCAGTGGCTATAGCAGCGTGCTTCGTTCCAACCTTACTCATACAGTCATCTCCAGTCAGTATGTGTGCTTTGATCACACACTTGGCCAGCGGTGCTCCAAGCTTAGAAACTGCTAGTAGGTGCAGTGGAAGCATCCGCCGCTTCTCACCTGTACTGTACTGCTGCCAGATTTCCTTCAACCCCAGCGCTTGGAACTGAGGGGTGTAGTGAAGCAGTAGAGCGAACGTGTCCGTGTCGTTGGAACATACTACAACTCTCTTCCACTGTTTGACACAAACGGCCCACTCCACATGTACCACCAGTCTGGCGTCTGCCTCTTCAATCCAGCTGTGCAGGTCCGAGATTTCTTCACCGCCAGCTGCTTTGGCTGGAAGCACCTCATCATCAGAGACGACAGAGCTGGCGATGATGACAGGATTTCCTTCAGCTCGATTGCTCACCATATCTCGAACCAGCAGCTGAAGATTCCGTTTGTTCTTCTCGGATGCCCAAAACTTATCAAGCTGCCGAGGGATGGGTGTGTTTGCGTTCATGCCAATAATGTCAATAGGCGTCACATTAGTTCGCCTCATGCGCTCTCCTTCTTTCAGGGAAAATTCAATGTATGATACTAGCACCAGGTGAATGTAGTCCGACTCATGGCAGAGGCTTGTGGCTGATGTGATGACTGCAGTGACTACATCCCCGAGGGTAGAAAATTCTGCTAGCGGCATCTGTCGCATCTTTGACATGAAGTCCACCACAACATGAGTGGGAAGAAGAAACGTCAGATTCCATTGAGTGAGGTCCTGTTGAGATTTAATTTCAACAACAAGTGCTGACTTGTTGGCGTGAGCGGGAAGGTCACCATCAAACAGTGGAGTCACTGGCAGCAGATCGTGATCAAGTATCTGCTTGATGTCCATGCCACGCTCCTGTGCAATGTCCATGCTTCTCTGTGCCTCTGCAACGTCCTTGGATGAGAGATCCTTCTTTTCTGTGAGAATGGTTGCTGGTGTTTTCTGTGGCTGTTCGTTGAACTGGGGCAGCTTCCTCTTTGATATGGTTGCACTCATTTTCTTGGTCTTCTCGACCAGCACCTCCTGCCTGTATGACTGATAGACACGCTCGCCCTTCTCGAGACACTTGAGAAGACGCTCAGCCACTTGTCGGTCAACAGCCAGCTTGGTCAACAGGTGATGCAGTGGCACGGGTTCTTGAACCACCACCAAGTAAGGATTCTGTCGCTCAATCACAAAGTCTAGCAGCTTCTCAACATTCTGATTGAATTTGACACGGCGAGTAGAGCTTAGAGCATGCCGAAGATGGCATTCTGTGTGGTCCATGGGGTGGTTGGTGGTGAGCTGGTTGAGGAGATTGGTTATACACCCAATCTCGTGGAACAAGAGTTCAAATTCTGCCACAGAACCGGCATTTCGTGTAGCTCCCACTACATAGTGACCTCCAGGTCCCTTGGACACTCGCTGGATGGTCTGCTCAACCTTCATGTCGCCTCCTACAGCACAGAACCAGCCTGGACGATCCTGACCAACCCACTGGCCCATAGAGAATCGTCGATAGAGCTCAGGATGGGTGAACTCTAGCACCTTGATTTGCTCAAGATACCACGAGCCGTAACGCCGATAATTGATGCAGTCAAATTCTGCAAAGATCGGCATAGAGTCCTCGACACTAGCTGCATGTAGATCCCAATTTCCTTCTCTGTCGAAGGCAACAGTGTTTTTGATGACGGCGACTATCCGCAGCCAAACACCAAAGAATTGGCAGAGCTCAGACTTGGCCTCACACTCCTTCTCAAACTCCACAAAGTCCCGATACAACTTCTCAACTTGTCCACTCAGGGTCTCGAACTCCTCAGGACAACGCATGTTTGCAGCAAGTGAAGTTTGCAGAGCCTTCACCTGCTCTAGCTCTGGATATGCAGTTTCTTCTTTGTGTTGCCAGAACATCTGCCACTGGAGCGACCGAATCAGGTCCTCCACAATCAGCATTCCAGTGAGAGCTCGGACATAATGGCTGCCATTCAAGGCCGACTCGATCACTCCACGTCCAAACACGCCACATTCAACCAGCGCGTCATCCAGGCCAGAACCTTGAAGCAGTTTGCCCTGGCACCTGAGCAGAATGCGAGTCCAGTGGAAGGGTCCCAAGCAAAGGAGCAGATCCTTGAACTGTTCTGTCTCATGCAGGTAAACATCTGCTGCCACAACGAACACGCCTTCATCGCACCAAACTGCCACTGATGCTTGGTTCAGCTGTCTGCGACAACTTTGAAAGTTTGTGAGACAGTGTCTGACTGTAGCACGCTCAGTAATGGGTCTTGGTACCACGGGAAGGAAGCCAACACGCATCATTGGCACTACTGCAGAAGACACAAGTGTGTGCACGGCAGCCCAGATTTGAGGAGGGTCGCCTTCCGAGTCACCCAGGCGGATCAAACTGATCAAGAATTCCCTCTTGTTTGCTTTATTGTGTTTGTTTGTCTGTTTGTTTGTTTGTACATGCTTAAACGCTTCTATTTAGATTACTACACCTGGGATTATTGCTTAAAAAATTGTCACAGGTTACGGATAAGGTCATCAGTATACGAACATTACATTGACCTTGGCATTTGAAGGCCAAAATGACTCCAAAGGGACAAAATAATACCAGAAATGAACTCAGCACATCAAAATCAGTTGGATTAGAGGTATTACAAGTGATTATATTGTCAAACACGCAAAAATTAGGATTGTCACTGCGGCCCATGGCGGCCATATTGGATTCGGCCAAGATGACCCTAAATGAACAAAATAATACCAGAAATGAACTCAACACATCAAAATCATTTGGATTAGAGGTATTGCAAGTGAAAATATTGTCAAAACACAAAAGTTAGGATTTTCAATGCGGCCGATGGCGGCCATCTTGGATTCGGCCATTACGCAAAATGTACCAGGGTGGTGCCCGATCAACTCCGTGATTTTTCATGTCTGGGTACCCCTTGACTCAAATCAAGTGAGAAATTTTCTCAACTCCGAAATGTACACGGGACTTATAGCAAAGTACTGGACTATAAGATCTCCCTCCCCCTTTTTAAGACCCTATTTTTTCAGATTTTCTTTTGATAACATCTGTAAACATACCGCCATTTTAAGACTCCCCTCTCTTTTCTATTTTTCTTAGCTTTGGTGACGTTGAAAATGGGGGTGTCAACTGTACTAAGGACGGTCCAGAACCTGAAACTATAGGTTCTAAAACAGAGATGCCCCCCAGATGGGTTTAACATGGCGGTAATTTCCCACACTCTTGGGAGAGAAAAGCTGATGCAATGAGTTTTCAACTGATAAGATTCATTTCAGTTAGGAGTATGAACAGACAGTTTTCTTTATAAACTTGAACATTCAAGTCAGTGTATTAGTAATTATGTGTGTGTGTGTGTGTGTGTGCAATGCAAAATGAATCTGACTTTTTTCTATTTGTTTGATTTTCTCTTTTTTTAACTCTATGTATGCTCTCAGTCTCACTGTTTCATGTGTGTTCAGATTATTTCTTACCTACCTGCAAATGCACCATACGTATGTTGATGTCTGCAGATGAGAAATCATGTACAATCCATGGGGGTGGTGAGCGCTGGGACGCTGAGGAGAAAGTAGTGCGAGGTGTTGTAGAACTGGAGCCTGACACCCATGTTCGCATCATTCGAAAGGGCGTTCTCAGGTAAGACTTTGCATGTTAAATGCCCCCCTCTCCGACGAAAACCAAACAAACCATCACACACAAAAAACAGTAGCCAGCAAACGAAATAAAAAAGCAAACAAACAACAGCAGATCAATCAAATCAAAGAGAAATTATCAATTTGACAGAGTTATGAGCGGAATGTTCTCTCTGCTGTTCCTTGTTATTCTTTAAGAACTTTTTTCTGTGTGTGTGTGTGCATTTGCGTGTGTGTGTGTGTGCATTTGCGTGTGTGTGTGTGTGTGTGCATTTGCATGTGTGTGCTGTAAACAGTTAATCAACATAGGCTGTGTCATTTTTGTCAATTTCATTTTTGGTGAAAATTTTGAAAGACAAATGTGCATAATTGTCTTGAGGCTCATGTTTTTCTCGTTGAAATCATTTCTTTAGAGTGGTAGCATTTGTTTTCATTTCCTAAGAATGCCAGTCAGCATAGCAGTGATTTGTGTGTGCAGAATGCTGACGGAAGAGGATGAAGTGCGTATCTACCACACACTGGAGAACTCCAGAGTTTATCACGGCAGCGATCCACAGTACATAGAAATCAGCTCGGAGGTAACCATTTTTGCACTTTGTGTCTCTTCATTGACAGAGCTTGCAGACTGTTTTACTTAATAAAATTCTTTGTCCAGGATGTGGGAAATATGTGAATGCTGTTATTTCTTGATTTTATCATAAGGTACAGATTGATAGAAGGACCGTATCACAAATTCCCAACCTTGGGCAATTAAATATTCTGTATCTAGCCATGTGTAATGCACAGATAAAGTTACATTTGTACACTAACAGACCTGAATGTTCAGATGAAGGCAAGGGTGTGATATTGATCTTTTGTGGAACAAGAAAATCAAAAGGCTTTGTGACGGGCGCAGTGGCGTGGTGGTAAGACGTCGGCCTCCTAATCGGGAGGTCGTGAGTTCGAATCCCGGTCGCTACCGCCTGGTTGGTTAAGAGTAGAGATTTTCCCAATTTCCCAGATCAACTTATGTGCAGACCTGCTAGTGACTTAACCCCCTTCGTGTGTACATGCAAGCACAAGACCAAGTGCGCACGGAAAAGATCCTGTAATCCATGTCAGAGTTCGGTGGGTTATAGAAACACGAAAATACCCAGCATGCCTCCCCCGAAATCGGCGTATGGCTGCCTAAATGGCGGGGTAAAAACGGTCATACACGTAAAATTCCACTCGTGCAAAAATCATGAGTGAACGTGGGAGTTTAAGCCCATGAACAAAGAAGAAGAAGAAGAAGTAACAAGTCGCGTAAGGCGAAAATACAATATTTAGTCAAGTAGCTGTCGAACTCACAGAATGAAACTGAACGCAATGCCATTTTACTCGTAGCATCGTCAGGCCACCGCTCATGGCAAAGGCAGTGAAATTGACAAGAAGAGCGGGGTAGTAGTTGCGCTAAGAAGGATAGCACGCTTTTCTGTACCTCTCTTTGTTTTAACTTTCTGAGCGTGTTTTTAATCCAAACATATCATATCTATATGTTTTTGGAATCAGGAACCGACAAGGAATAAGATGAAAGTGTTTTTAAATTGATTTGGACAATTTAATTTTGATAATAATTTTTATATATTTAATTTTCAGAGCTTGTTTTTAATCCGAATATAACATATTTATATGTTTTTGGAATCAGCAAATGATGGAGAATAAGATAAATGTAAATTTGAATCGTTTTATAAATTTTTATTTTTTTTTACAATTTTCCGATTTTTAATGACCAAAGTCATTAATTAATTTTTAAGCCACGAAGCTGAAATGCAATACCGAACCCCGGGCTTCGTCGAAGATTACTTGACCAAAATTTGAACCAATTTGGTTGAAAAATGAGGGCGTGACAGTGCCGCCTCAACTTTCACGAAAAGCCGGATATGACGTCATCAAAGACATTTATCAAAAAAATGAAAAAAACGTTCGGGGATTTCATACCCAGGAACTCTCATGTCAAATTTCATAAAGATCGGTCCAGTAGTTTAGTCTGAATCGCTCTACACACACACACACACACACACACACACACACGCACGCACATACACCACGACCCTCATTTCGATTCCCCCTCGATGTTAAAATATTTAGTCAAAACTTGACTAAATATAAAAAGGCTTTGTCAGCTTCCATGAAAGTTGGGTTTGTACTGGGTGTTTAGAATAACCAAGTAGATAAAGGGAGGTAAGCACAGTGAAAAAAAAGTTACGTTCAACCTATATAATGGAATGAAATGTGTGATGGAGCAGGCAGTTTAGTATTTCTAAAATAATGAATTGTGGAGTCTACCCCCGACCCCCCTTCCTCCAACTCAAGGCCTTGCTTTTCAGATTTTCTGCTCATAACCTTTGTAAATTTATCTTCATTTTAAAACTCCCTCTTTTTTATAATCAGTTTTTCCTCAGAATTGTTGAGGTCTTAAAATGAGGTTTCCACTGTATATTTTTTGTTTTTTGTTTATTAAATGTGAAATGTAATCATTGCTGTACAGATGGCACCTGCTGTGGAGTACTTGATCGATGTTTACCCTGAGTACGTTCCTATCGATGGTCTACCTCTGGATACTCTGCAGGAAAAGGTTGGTTTGATGTTTGTATGATTTTTGTTTGTTCGTATTTAAATCATGTGCACAGTGAGGAGACTTTATCATGATGTCTTTAGCTGATGGCACCAAAGTAAGATAAAAAAATAAAAAAAGCAATATAAAACATGTGTTGTAGCTGTACAACAGTGTGTACGTGCCTGTGTGTGTGTGTGTGCCTCTGTGTGTGTGTGCGCGCCTGTGTGTGTGTGCGCGCGCCTCTGTGTATGTGTGTGTCTGTGTCAATCTGCATGTGCATTTGTAGCTCTGCTTGAGCCTTCGTGCATTAATGTTTGTTCATACTGCAAGACCAAAGCAACAATCTGTGTTGTTCCCATGTTTTAGCTGGATGTGGCCTCCACCCTGTATGACAAAGGCCTCCTGATGACAGAGAAGTCTCTGCAGACAATGTACGATGAAGGCACCGACAGTGAGGAGGAGAACAAACAGTCTTGATTGGTGCAACTTTCCTCAAAAGATTGAATGCGGATTGGATTCTGATACTGCAAAGAGGAGTTATGTAGCATTGGCATGGAGATGGATGGGAGAGAAATCAGTGACCTTTTCAGTGCTTAGAAATGCTTGCTTTGCTTTGAAAGTGCCTTTACTTTCTTGCTGTGTAAACCTTTGTGTAAACTACCACAGATCGCTGAACTTAACACGTCTAAAAGGACCAAGATCATGATTTGGAAGAAGAAGAGATCCACCTGATCTGCGGATACAACTTTTCAATTGCGGTAGAGCGATCTATTTTTGCTTGTTTAAAAATATAAAAATATGAAACAATTTTATTCTCAAACAGCTACCATTCCTTTATCCATCCAGAATCACATTTATTTGTGTGGGTTTTTTTGGGGGGTGGGGGGACATCCTTTCCATTCGACACACAGCAAAAAATGTACAGCCTAGCTGCTTTCTGAAAAGAGTGGGATTTTTCTTTTTTACATTTATGTCACAACTGACACCTATAATAATCTCCAAGATTAATTCAGCAAAAAGGTTCTGGCTCTGCACGTAAAGCAGCCAGGCTTTCGATTCATGGTATGTGTCCAAATGGATGGATGCTGGTATCTGATCAGGCATGCTATTTTTCCGGTAATTGCCGGAAATCCGGTAAAGCCGTTTTCAAAATCCGCTAAAGTCAAATTTATTCCGGTGAAGTTGAAAGATTTCCGCAAAAACGATCCGTGTGAATATCGCGCAACGCGACCGGGCGCCGGTGTCACGAACTGAAACCTCTGCCTGAACAATCCTTCTCATTGCGGTCAATGCGCATGCGCTAACATAGGGAGATTAATCAGGTCGTGAACAAACTAACCCTTACCCTAATTAGTCCTAATTCTTACCCTAACCCATGGTTCGTTCGGTCAAAGGGTCGCATTCTTGAAGTCCAAGATTGGCGCATGCGCATTGATCGCAATGAGAAGGATTGTTCAGCAGAGGTTTCAGTTCGTGACACCAGTCTCAATGAAGCCAGCGCACGCGCGTTGCCCGTCATTGGTCTTGCCGTTCTGAATCTAGAACGTTCCCAATCTAGTTCTGCGGATGTAGGCCGTCGTTTTTGGCGAAATGTTTCGCCCAGATATTGTACAGAGAAATTCGCCGGGACCATTTGATTCCGGCGTGGAGTTGGGCTTGGCTTGAAAACACCTTCCCGCCGGAAAAAAAGAAGGCTGACACAAAGAAGAATGAATCCGGCAAAAGCAGCAAAAAGAACTGTGCCTTCTTTAACTTGTGAGTGACTACTCTTCCTTGCATTTGTTTTTTTTTGCAGTAACCTTTTTCAATGCTTTTGTGACTTGTAAACCCTTTTCATGTGTACCTCCAAACTGGTGAAAACACCACTACTGTAGTACAGTGCACTGGTGAATACATACTAGTCTACAGTAGTGTTGTTTTCACCAGTTTGGAGGTGTGTTGAATGGTGGTGGGGGGAGGCTAAAATGGGATTTTTAACAAGATCACAACACTATTACAGCCCTGAAAATGATGCCCAGAATGCACCAGTTTGTTCAGATTTTAACCGTTTTTTGAGTCACTTGAGAAAAAGTGACTCTATGTAATCGGTCAGTGTTAGTCTGTCCGGCCGGCCGTCCGGCCGTCCGGCCGGCCGTCCGTAGACACCACCTTAACGTTGGACTTTTCTCGGAAACTATCAAAGCGATCGGGCTCATATTTTGTTTAGTCGTGACCTCCAATGACCTCTACACTTTAACGATGGTTTCGTTGACCTTTGACCTTTTTCAAGGTCACAGGTCAGCGTCAAAGGAAAAATTAGACATTTTATATCTTTTCTCGGAAACTATCAAAGCGATCGGGCTCATATTTTGTTTAGTCGTGACCTCCAATGACCTCTACACTTTAACGATGGTTTCGTTGACCTTTGACCTTTTTCAAGGTCACAGGTCAGCGTCAAAGGAAAAATTAGACATTTTATATCTTTGACAAAGTTCATCGGATGTGATTGAAACTTTGTAGGATTATTCTTTACATCAAAGTATTTACATCTGTAGCCTTTTACGAACGTTATCAGAAAAACAAGGGAGATAACTAGCCTTTTCTGTTCGGCAACACACAACTTAACGTTGGGCTTTTCTCGGAAACTATAAAAGTGACCGGGCTCAAATTTTATGTGAACGTGACTCATTGTGTTGTGAATAGCAATTTCTTCCTGTCCATCTGATGCCTCATATAATATTCAGAACTGCGAAAGTGACTCGATCGAGCGTTTGCTCTTCTTGTTGAAAAAAAATTTGGGGGGGCATGCCCCCGGACCCCCCCTAGTTGGTTCGCCTGCTTTGCAGGCTCAGGCTTGTGGCTTCGCCACTGCGCACTTCTTTCAGGTAAAACCATTTTTGGCCTGTAGCATGCCTGCTGATGTACAAGACTAGACACACCTGTGGTGGTATACATTGTCATTTACATGGCAGGGAAAGTACTTTTAACAGTGTTGTGGATGCGTTGTTCTTGTAAGCACAAGAGACAACTACACCTGTGTTTGTGTGTGTTATTTGATAGAAAAAGAGCTGTATCTGTCGGAGAATCCTTAAAGCTGGAAGTTGGTGGCAGTTATACAATAATGTCACAAATAATGTGGATTTGTTTGAGAAACAACAATGATTATGTGTGTGTACTTTGGTGGTCCCTGGATAGAAGTTTTTTTTAAATGTTTTTTTTAATCTTGCTGTTTTATTGTTGGTATCTGGTGCTTACTTTTATGCTTCACTTTTCTGATTGGATTGATACCTTTGTTTTGTGTGTGATGAATTGAATGATCTCAAGTCAATAAGCTGTAATTAACTATTTTGGCTTTTAGCTTCAGCATTTTTATATTTTTGCCTATGTAACATTGTTTGTATGTAACTTACTTTGGTTGTGTGTTTTGTTGCTTGTTTAAGTTTGTCATTATAGATTTTCTTAATTTGGGTGTTTCAACATTGAGGATTGCATTAATTGCTACATCAATCTTCAGCTTAAAAATCTGCAGAAGTATGCAAAAAGAAGTGCGATGAACTGACCGAGGAGCAGTTGAAATATGCTTGGAGTTTGAATTTGTATGCTTTGTTTTTGTGTTTTTGTTCGTCAAAATCTTTGTTACCTACTTTAAGTAGGTACATTTATAAACTTCAGTTTAGTTTTGTAGAAATGGAAAGTAGAATCCCATGTCTGTTACTTCTGAATTATGAACAGATGGTACTTTTATACTATAGCAGAAGAAAGCAAGCATGATGCTTTCTGAAACATTGGCAATATATGTCCATACTTTGATTTAAAACATTCAAGTATTGATAGAAACCTGGGAAGATGAAATTGTGCTTGAGAATAGTGCATGTGTGTAACAGATGGGCTGGCTGCTATGATTGTGTGTATGGGTATGATTTGTGCATATTTGGTATGTCTCGGTGAATTTGTGTTTGAGCTTTTGTTAAAAAACATAACAATAAAAACTTGCATTTAAGATGGATGCTCCATTGAGTGGGCTTGTTAAAATAAACTCTTTAAATGTAGTCCTGAAATGATAAAAGTGTGGCCATAAACTGCATTTTGAAGAGAAACGGAACTGAAAAGATCGTACTGTGTTGTTTTGGTTGTTTAGACATGAAAACAAGGTTTGTGTTCTGAACCGCAAAGCAGCATGTGTACATGTCTGTGTGTGAGAGAGAAAGGATTAGGAAGAAGGTTGGTGTGTTTGTCAGTGAGTGGAAGATAATTTTCAGTGTGTGTGTGTGTGAGAGAGAGTGTGTAGTGCTTAGTGTTCTGTTTGGTTCATCAGATGTGAAACTGTCCCCCGTTTCTTTAAGGTGAGGAAGTACCGTTTCTTGGGCAATTCTCGCTGCGAGGTACGCTAGGTTTAGGCAAGCGAAGGCTAGGTAGCTTTGGGGTTGCTCGCTACGCGAGAAAAAATGGCGACCGCGCAGCTGCCAATCTGATTGCCTGTTTACCGACCAGTGCAGACGATCTTTTCGGTATCAACCAATGGTGTTTAATTATTGCGTAGCTAGCCGTCAAAACGTTTCATATACACTAGCTCCGCGATCGGCTAGCCGCGAGCGAGGTTCCCCCGAAAGGAACACGCGTCTGGGCTGATGTACACTGGAAAGTTATTAACTGGGTGGGAGCCAGCTGTGTTGTTGGATTGATTGAAATACACATTTAAAAAAAAACCATCAATGTCAACCAATCTCGTAGCCAAAGCTTTCTTTTGTCAGTAACCACCCTAGAACCGGCAAGTAGTTACAGACTCAATGCCAATATGAAGCGACAAGTAAATTCTGAAAAGTTCCTAAACATTGTTATGGTTTTTTTGTTCAATATTTGTGTTTTTGTTTTGCTCTATCATTCACAAACACGGGAAAATGGGTGCCCGTCGTTATTTAGAAAATTCCATATATCCGTATTGTATATATTGTGTGTATTCAAGCTACATGACGGTAATGAAGATGATGGTGACGGAGATGACGGCCACCTTCACGGCCCTGCCAATGGTTTTTTGACTCACATGCGAAGCAAAAGTGAGTCTATGTACTCACCCGAGTCGTCCGTCCGTCCGTCCGTCCGTCCGGAAAACTTTAACGTTGGATATTTCTTGGACACTATTCAGTCTATCAGTACCAAATTTGGCAAGATGGTGTATGATGACAAGGCCCCAAAAAACATACATAGCATCTTGACCTTGCTTCAAGGTCAAGGTCGCAGGGGCCATAAATGTTGCCTAAAAAACAGCCATTTTTCACATTTTTCCCATTTTCTCTGAAGTTTTTGAGATTCAATACCTCACCTATATATGATATATAGGGCAAAGTAAGCCCCATCTTTTGATACCAGTTTGGTTTACCTTGCTTCAAGGTCAAGGTCACAGGAGCTCTTCAAAGTTGGATTGTATACATATTTTGAAGTGACCTTGACCCTGAACTATGGAAGATAACTGTTTCAAACTTAAAAATTATGTGGGGCACATGTTATGCTTTCATCATGAGACACATTTGGTCACATATGATCAAGGTCAAGGTCACTTTGACCCTTATGAAATGTGACCAAAATAAGGTAGTGAACCACTAAAAGTGACCATATCTCATGGTAGAAAGAGCCAATAAGCACCATTGTACTTCCTATGTCTTGAATTAACAGCTTTGTGTTGCATGACCTTGGATGACCTTGACCTTGGGTATTTTGGTAGAAAAAATGTGTAAAGCAGTTCTTAGTGTATGATGTCATTGCTAGGTCAAGCATGTGAGTCGTATGGGCTTTGCCCTTCTTGTTTCTTCGTAGTATGCTCCGATGGGCGAAAAACTTATAACGATTTGGAGCATGTATTCTTTTTATTTGCTGGAAAAAGCCGGTAACAGAGATGACGGTTAAAGCCCCAGTCTGTCTCAAATGGTTTACAGAACGATTTAAATCTTCTCACGATAAAAGCAGTTCTAACCTCATGGAACACACTTGCAATCGCATTTAACAGCATTAAATGACACAGTTCGTTTGACGGGCTATTTAGCTTGCGTAAACCACATACCAGATTTCGTGGGTTATTTTACCCCTGAGCCATCGTGGACCCGTGTCACACACTTTCCTTTTCTTTCACAGTTTCAAGTTTGTGATTTCAATGCGACTCGCTGTATCTGCAATAGCACGAATCTAAAATGCAACGAACGACTGCGAGTCACACGAACTTATCGGCGGCGACTGGCTTCAAAGAAGCAAGCGATATGCAGAAAATTCGTCTGCTTGGGGAAACACGACCTTGCATGGCCTGCTTCCGGGCTCCCTTTTTTCAAACTTTCAAAACTTCGACGAATTGAACTGATTTTGTCTTGATGGAAAAAAAAAATCTTTTATGATGAAATAATGTTTGGGTTACAAGCTGTCAATTTATTATTTAGATTTTAAAAGTTAAGTCTAGCGCCAAAACGAGGCATCCGATTGGGGTACTAGATATCCGGCTGGCCACGCAAAAATAAATTCTTTGAAAAATGCTCGTTCTTTACGGAGAGCACCTAGGATGTTCTCAAGCGGTGACCGTTTAAAGGAAAGGGTGTTTGTACTGTGTGTAAAAGCCTGACAGTGTCCGTGACCAGAAACTGATGGTTTACGTGAAGCTGAGTGTTAGCCTTTAATGACCCCAAGACTATATTTTTTCTCTTAGTTGCTTCCCTGTTAGACTCAGACTCACCGCAGCAGTAAACAACGCCCTGTATCTAAAAAAAACACCAAAAAACTGAAGGTTGTTTTAGCTGTGTTCGTGAATGAAAAGTCCATCAAAATGGAATAAATAGAGAATACTAGACTACTTGCTGTGTCGTACCAGATTTACACGAGTTGTTTTTTTTTTAATATTGAACTGTGAGCGAAAGCGAGCTGTTCACTACAGTGAAACCCGGCTATATTGAAGTGGCACGGGACCCGGGAAGACCTTCAATATAGCCGGAACTTCAATTTAGGCAATTCTCGGTTATATTGAATTTCCCTCCTTGTTCCTTCAGAAATTCAATATAACCGAACTTTTTTTTCACTATACGTTCTTATTTCCGTGTCCACACATTGCGTTTGATGTGAGATATATTCCCATTAATCTTTCACCTGTTGGCTGTTGTTCTTCGAGCCTCCTTGCTTTTTTCTGCACACACACACACTTGGACACACACTCACACACACGCACGGACACACTCACACACACGCACGCCCCCCCCCCCTGCCTTACACACACAAACACACAGAGCCATTCACAGTATCAGACCGACGCCAAATGAGGCATTTGATTAAAAGTTTAAGGAAAAAGAAGACGAATGAAATAATAATGTCATTGACTGAAGGTTGGCAAAGTGGTGCGATGCTATCAGAAGAACAATGTTTGCCACAAAGGTTTACACTCTCGGCACATGTTTTATAAGCTTAGCACAAAACATGTAAATAGACAACTAAACAAGTTGCGTAAGGCGAAATTACTACAGTTAGTCAAGCTGTGGAACTCACAGAATGAAACTGAACGCACTGCATTTTTTCACAATGACCGTAGTCCGCCGCTAGTGCATAACGGAGTGAAACTGACGAGCCTGTTCAGCGCGGTAGTGGTTTCGCTGTGCTGCATAGCACGCTTTTCTGTACCTCTCTTCGTTTTAACTTTCTGAGCGTGTTTTTAATCTAAACATATCATATATATATGTTTTTGGAATCAAGAACCGACAAGGAATAAGATGAAATTGTTTTTAAATCGATTTCGGAAATTTAATTTTGATCATAATTTTTATATTTTTAATTTTCAGAGCTTGTTTTTAATCCAAATATAACATATTTATATGTTTTTGGAATCAGAAAATCATGATGAAGAATAAGATGAACGTAAATTTGGATCGTTTTATAACAAAAATTTTTTTTTACAATTTTCAGATTTTTAATGACCAAAGATTGCTTTACAAAAATTTCAATCAATTTGATTGAAAAACGAGGGTGTGACAGTGCCGCCCCAACTTTTACAAAAAGCCGGATATGACGTCATCAAAAGTATTTATCGAAAAAAAGAAAAAAAAATTCCCAGGAACTCTCATGTCAAACTTCATAAAGATCGGTCCAGTAGTTTGGTCTGAATCGCTCTACACACACACGCACGCACAGACAGACACACACACACACACACACACACACACATACAACACGACCCTCGTCTCGATTCCCCCTCTATGTTAAAACATTTAGTCAAAACTTGACTAAATGTAAAAAAGAAAGAAAGAAAAAACTTTCATACGACTCCATATCGTTACATAAGGGACAATGTTTAAGAAAGGATGAGAGAGAGAGAGAGAGAGAGAGGGGCAAGTGCAAAATGGTTCAGAATAAGCTATAATAGCGAAGCGCCCAATAACCATTAAACATTTCAAGGCGAAAATACAACATTTAGTCAAGCTGTCGAACTCACAGAATGAAACTGAACGCAATGCAATTTTTCAGCAAGACCGTATACTCGTAGCATCGTCAGTCCACCGCTCGTGGCAAAGGCAGTGAAATTGACAAGAAGAGCAAGGTAGTAGTTGCGCTGAGAAGGATAGCACGCTTTTCTGTACCTCTCTTCGTTTTAACTCTCTGAGCGTGTTTTTAATCCAAACATATCATATCTATATGTTTTTGGAATCAGGAACCGACAAGGAATAAGATGAAAGTGTTTTTAAATTGATTTCGAAAATTTAATTTTGATCATAATTTTTATATTTTTAATTTTCAGAGCTTGTTTTTAATCCAAATATAACATATTTATATGTTTTTGGAATCAGAAAATGATGAAGAATAAGATGAACGTAAATTTGGATCGTTTTATAACAAAAATATTTTTTTTACAATTTTCAGATATTTAATGACCAAAGTCATTAATTAATTTTTAAGCCACCAAGCTGAAATGCAATACCGAAGTCCGGCCTTCGTCGAAGATTGCTTGGCCAAAATTTCAATCAATTTGATTGAAAAATGAGGGTGTGACACTGCCGCCTCAACTTTTACAAAAAGCCGGATATGACGTCATCAAAGGTATTTATCGAAAAAAAGAAAGACGCTTCTGGGGATATCATTCCCAGGAACTCTCATGTCAAATTTCATAAAGATCGGTCCAGTAGTTTGGTCTGAATCGCTCTATACACACACACGCACAGACAGACACACACACATACACCACGACCCTCGTCTCGATTCCCCCTCTATGTTAAAACATTTAGTCAAAACTTGACTAAATGTAATGACATAACTGCTGTTCAAAAGTTCAATGTCGAATACAGAAAAAATACACCTCCCCACACACACACACACATACAAGAAGGCCATCATGCCATTAAGCTATGTTGATAACCCTTTCCGAAATTTTCGAATCAGCACTGACAGACACGCGGTTCAAGAGTATGGTACACAAACCACAAAGTGGTTGGGAACCCATGTTGACGCAGGTTTGTCTTTCCCCAGACAAGACGTCCACATGATAGTCGGCAAGCTTTCCTGGGAAGTGTTGATCTCACTTTGTCGACAGATGCGAGGCTCAGTGCACAACTCTATGGAGGTCCTTTCTTACATTGAAACCTCCATACTGTGGGTACACAGACTGGACAGGCACACCCAATACACTACTCAAACCATGGATTCCCCACATACTCATGTAGGATCCTGGGCATCGGCAGTTCAGTAAAGTAAAGGTTTTTCATGTCTTCTTCCGTCACGTTGATGGAAAATACCTGGCCTGAGTATGACATGTAAGTCTTCACCAAATTGTGAAGATCCGTCCCCAATGCAAGGAAATCATGAGAAAGATACAGGTCTGAATTCTGAACCATCTCAAAAATGATACGGACCCGCATCTCAGTGTGATGATCTTCATCTCCATATGCTAGGAGAGACCCGCACCGCGGCAGACAATTTCCGTCAGCACGCACCCGCACTGGAAGACGCTGCGGAGCATCATCAGGATACAGCTCGAGGGACACATAGTCCACTTTTGGTTTTTCTGGCAGGTATGGTTTGTATGTGATGGGCGTTTGCTGGTGCGAACAAGGAATGCGTTTCTGCAGCAACAATGTTCTCAAGTTCCTCGTAGGATGATGCATCTTTGATCAGTGTTGCAAGATTGTCAAAAAACGCGAAAGAGTCATCTGTTGTATGCTTGGTGGAACCCTTACCAGAGACTATGGAGTATACAGTCTCTGCCATTACTTACCCTTCCTCAACTGATTTCGCTGACAGAGGCGTGTCAGTCATATCTTTCGGCGCGCGCCCGCGCAGTCTTTGTTCTTAAAAATAAAAAGTTAAACAAATCTTTGGAGCAAACATTTAATATAGCCAGGTAAAAACGTCCCGTGGGCTGAATTTTTGTTTCAATATAGCCGGGATTTCAATATAGCCAACTTCAATGTAGCCAACATTTTTTTAACAAAGAAAAAGTAGAGTTTCAGCCGGGACCTGAAAAATTCTTCAATATAGCCCGGATTTCAATATAGCCTACTTCAATCACAGGCGGAAGGTATCGTCCACTGGACTACTACTATCACAGAAAGACTTTCTGTGATAGTAGTAGTCCATAGGACGATACCTTCCGCCTGTGCTTCAATATAGCCGGGTTTCACTGTATTTGAAAAAGCAACGAGTGTAAATCTGATACAACACAGCAAGCCATGTAGTATTCTGTTTAGATCCTACACACTGTACTTACGTGTATTTTACTGAAAATGTCCTGCAGTCGAGGCAGCTAAATTGAAGACGCTTGTTTTGGAACCTCGATCTCTTCTAAAGCCTCGTGCAATCTATTGCGTCAAAGTAAATAAACGTCACTCTGAAAATCTGGCGTGACGTGTGAGTTCTAAAAATTCATCGAGGGTAATGAGTATGTAAAGTTGTTTTTCTTCTATAATGACGTTTGTCTCGGCGATTTTGGCATCATAAGCAGTGGAAAAACAGGTCCCTGCCAGACTTGCTTGACATGACCTCATTTACATGATATACACACGTGTGATTTGAACGATTATTATCTCACGGGTGTCTCTCTCACGTATGTAGGATAAAAAGATTTTCCCGAAAGAATGTACTGCTTCTGCGCCTATTTCCCCGGACATTTACTTTTAGCCATGGAGAAGACTCACAAGGACTTCCTCATGCACAAAAAGGACTGCAAGAACAGCACTGATGGTCGTGTCATTTAAAATGATAGTAAGCCTACATGTGATTAGAAAGAGCTTGCCTATATTTTTAAAATACATTTATAGTCTTAAAAAGTACGCCCGAATGTAGATGGCGTTTTTGGTAGTATTTATTGCTCTCAGAACTAGGTGTAACAAGTAATTGACATACATTGATGTGCCGAAGTTAGCTCACGGACGACGATAACAGAATGGTTATAAAAGTTTAACCTTTAAATTTGTTCTTGTATTATAGCGGGTGCGTATCGCTAGCGCTACGTGTCATTTGTGCTACGTGTCATTTGTGCTACGTGTCATTTGTCCTACGTGTCATTTGTGAAACGTGCCGTATGACTACGTTGATTAGTGCTACAAATATTTTTTCTACGAGTCGCTATCATTCGTTCATTATCAATGCGTGTTGATAGCACTACATCTTTTAGCACTACGTGTCAATATCGCTACGTGTCAATGCCACTACTTACTAAATGACGACTCTCTCTTTCTCACTTTCTCTCTCGTTCTCACTCCTGTTTTGTGTGTGTTTGTGTGTGTGTGTGTGTGTGTGTGTGTGTGTGTGTGTGTGTATAATTATATGTGTGTGTGTGTTTGTGTGTGTGTGTGTGTGTGTTTTCTGTGTGTGTGTGTGTGTGTGTGTGTATGTGTGTGTATGTGTGTGTTTGTGTGTGTGTGTGTGTGTAAGATAAGATAAGATATAGGTCCCTGCATAGACAGTTCCGTGCGGATCTCACCACGTATCAACGTACATCCGATGCTCAGGACCTACAGATAGGTGACGCTTTGGCGATTGAGGCTTCGTCTTCAGCTCTAACACGCACGCAGACAGTCAGGCAGGTCTAATCTGCACCAGCGGTGTTGGAAGGTTTTGATTTAGAAACACTCGAATGTTACTTCGACGAGATAAACGAACCAAAAGTCAAAAGTGTGCCCCAAATTCGGAAAATATTCTTTCAAAACGGCACTGTAAAAACCATCAACATCACTGTGAGAAAATAAACAATACAAACACAACCAGTTCCCCTGTGGAACATTTCGGGTGGACTTTCCCACGACCTGACCTACAAAATCCTCCGCCGTGTTCGTTCGCGCTTTGCATTCAATCTGTGTTAGGAGAACTGAAAAATGAATCTATACCACAATCCTTCACGAGACCTGACCTGATCTTGACCCCTGAACTGGTCTACATACCACACACGACACAAACCAGTCACATGCTTGTACCCCCTCAAAACCCCACCACCACCCGGTTTTTTTTTATACACGCTTTAACTAAACACATGCCGACAAAATCTTGATCATTGCTTCAATACTTTGAAGATGGTGCTTGAAAAATAACCAGAAGAAATGAGTATTTCGGTGTTTAATCAAATGTTAAAATTTCTATCACACACTCACACACACACTCACATACACACTCACATATATATGTCACGGTAGAGACGAAGATCTGGTAGAAACGTCGTTTCTACCGGTAGAGACGAGGATCGTCGTTTCTACCGGTAGAAACGAGGATCGTCGTTTCTACCGGTAGAAACGAAGAAATAATACACAAGAGTTTTTAAAACAGATGGTTGCGAGTTGAAAGCGAGAGAAACTTTGATCTTGTCATTAAAACCGCTGGTAAAAGTCACCTCACATAGCACAAATAATACACAAGAGTCTTTAAAACAGCTGGTAAAAGTCCCCTCACATAGCACAAATAATACACAAGTCTTTAAAACAGCTGGTAAAAGTCACCTCACATAGCACAAATAATACACAAGTCTTTAAAACAGCTGGTAAAAGTCCCCTCACATAGCACAAATAATACACAAGTCTTTAAAACAGCTGGTAAAAGTCACCTCACATAGCACAAATAATACACAAGTCTTTAAAACAGCTGGTAAAAGTCAACTCATATAGCAAAAATAATACACAAGGGAACTCTCTCTCGCAGATATAGCCTGTGTGTACTTGTCTTGTGTTATCGTAAACGAGTCTCTTTTGGTTAAATCAAGGCTATCAATGTGAAGCCTTAAACAATTTGTAGAACTCTTCTTTTTGTTCCATTGTCAACAATCTTTAGCAACAATTAAAATAGCCGGCTATAAGAATGTTGAAGGTCTGTGGAATACTGTTTTCGGAAGTCAAACTAACAGAGATATTTCACGAATTGTGTTCACTCTGAAGGAAAAAAAGTTGTGATTGCTGTCTTCGTCTGGTCAGTGAAGGCAGTTGTAGTTGGTGAACAATATTTGCTGACATTCTCAATACATTTCCCACAAATGCACGTGCTCTGTAAACAACGTTAAAAATGAGTTCATTCCGGTAAGATAGAACTGTGTTCATAATTGACAAAATCACCTACATTGCACACACACACAAACGTTTTATTCCGATCGTCGTTTCTACCGGTAGAAACTCCGATCGTCTTCTCTACTGGTAGAAACGTCGTTTCTACCGGTAGAAACGATGATCTTCGTTTCTACCGGTACGGAAACGACGATCCTCGTCTCTACCGGTAGAAACGACGTTTCTACCAGATCTTCGTCTCTACCGTGACATATACATGCATACATACATACACACGCACAGACAGGAAAAGTTTACCATCGCATAGGCTACACTTGACTTACGTGAGCCAAAAAAGGAAACTGAATCACACGGGTTCACGATGGCTCAGGGGTAAGATAAACCACGCAAAAATAAATTCTTTGAAAATTGCTCGCTCTTTACGGAGGGCACCTAAGATGTTCTCAAGCGGGAAGTGTTTAAATAACTTAAAGGTGTTTGTACTGTGTGTAAAAAAAGCCTGACAGTGTCTGTGATGGTTTATGGGAGGCTGACTGTGCTTGACTAGCCTACTTCAGTTGTGGCGTGACCAAAAAACACACCCAAAAAACACACTGTATCTTTTTTAATGTCAGGTGTGGGTTTTCCCACGAAACAGTCATTCCCGCCAATTCGACTCAGATTTAAGAACTTCTTTAAAAAAAAAGCTCTACTTAATAGCTCAAAACAAAACTGAGGAAAACAACTGTAAGAAGGTCATGCAGCGTCTGTGTGTGTGTGTGTGTGTGTGTGCCGTGTGTGTGTACCACAAACAGTAAATGGGAAGCCGGATCTCGATTAGCTGAGTTATTCTTTAGTGTTGAGTAAGACGGCTTACTAGCGCCAAAACTAAATATTAGTAATTAACCCGTGACAGTTACTAATTTTCACGAGAAAATTACAATTATGCTAATTTTCACGTGTTAATTACTAATTTTCAAGCGTTAATTACTAATTTTCAAGTGTTAGTGTCTAATTTTCAGTTTTGGCTCGCCTCCTGACGGCTTACTAGCGCCAAATCTAAAAATTCGTAATTTTCACGCGTTAATTACTAATTTTCATGTGCCTCGTGACTGTGGAGGTTCAATGCGCATGCGCGACTGTTACACCGGCCAGAGCGAAACATCCTTCGATTCAATATTTTTCTGGTCCATAGTTCTTTAATCCGATACAAATTAACAATAAGAGCTGAGCGCATGATTGTGTAGATAACCGTGACATACAACTGTCGATCCGACAACTTGTTGAATAACGAATTCTATCGAAAGATATTTGTGAAAGTGTGTGAGTCTAGACCAAACAGAGCCGTCTGCTAGTGGTCGGACCTTTCGCACACGTCCGGCCAGACGCCATTTTT
>NC_090261.1:36959010-36974010 GCF_037325665.1 Littorina saxatilis | reverse complement strand
CAAAGAATCATCAGTAAGCCAAAGTAAAAATAACAGACCAAAGTACACATAGTGGGCCGAAGTACCATCAGTGGGCCAAAGTAAAAATAGCAGACCAAAGTACCAATAGTAGGCCAAAGTACCAATAATAGGCCAAAGTACCAGTAGTAGGCCAAAGTACCAATAGTAGGCCAAAGTACCAATAGTAGGCCAAAGTACCAATGATAGGCCAAAGTACCAGTAGTAGGCCAAAGTACCAATAGCAGACCAAAGTACCAATAGTAGGCCAAAGTACCAATAATAGGCCAAAGTACCAGTAGTAGGCCAAAGTACCAGTAGCAGGCCAAAGTACCAATAGCAGACCAAAGTACCAATAGTAGACCAAAGTACAATAGTAGGCCAAAGTACCAATAGCAGGCCAAAGTACCAATATTAGGCCAAAGTACCAATAGCAGGCCAAAGTACCAATAGTAGGCCAAAGTACCTATAGTAGGCCAAAGTACCAGTCGTAGGCCAAAGTACCATTATTAGGCCAAAGTACCAGTAGTAGGCCAAAGTACCAGTAGTAGGTCAAAGTACCAATAGTAGGCCAAAGCACCAATAGGAGGCCAAAGTACCAATAGGAGGCCAAAGTACCAATATGAGGTCAAAGTGCTAATAGGAGGCCAATGTACCGGTAGTAGGCTAAAGCACCAATAGGAGGCCAAAGTAGCAAGAGGAGGCCAAAGTACCAACAGTGGGCCAAAGTACAAATAGTAGGCCAAAGTACCGGCAGTATGCCAAAATACCAATATTAGCCCAAAATACCAATAATAGGTCACAGTGCAAATAGTAGGCCTAACTACCGACTTTACTCAGTCAAAGCTCCAATTGAAGAATGGTGCCCAAGGTACAGAAAGATGCCCAAAGCAATAATTAAATCACTAATAGTAGTCAAAAGCACTAATAAAAGCACCAATAGAAGCCGAAGGTATCGAAAGAAGCCCAAAGGGACAATAGATGCCTTAAGGTACTAAAAGTAGCCCAAATACCAATAGAAGCCAAAAGTGCCGATAGTAGCCCAGCATGCGAAGACGAGCAAAAAAGTACTTATAGTAGTCCGAAGCACCAATAACAGCCCAAAGTACTAATTTTGTTTGTCAGGGCGGTGCTGCTTTGACATATAACGTGCGCCACACACAAGACAGAAGTCGCAGCACAGGCTTCATGTATTACCCAGTCACATTATTCTGACACCGGACCAACCAGTCCTAGCACTAACCGCATAATGCCAGACGCCAGGCGGAGCAGCCACTAGATTGCCAATTTTAAAGTCTTAAGTATGACCCGGCCGGGGTTCGAACCCACGACCTCCCGATCACGGGGCGGACGCCTTACCACTAGGCCAACCGTGTCGGTCTCAAAGTACTAATGAAACCCCGATGTGTCAATAGCAGCAAAACGTACCAATAAGAATCAAAAGCACATTACAATTCTAACCTCAAAACAAGTCGCGTGAAGCGATATAAAAACATTTAGTCAAGTAACAGAATTAACACCAACAAACAATCATCGCCGAGACTTAAAGGTGGTCGTCTACATTTTTGCTTTTTTTCAATAATCTTATGGTTAGATTTCGATACTTAATTATGGCAAATGATGAATGAACCATGGGGAAAAAAGTTATAGAAAAAAATATATGTAAATTTTTTTTTTTTTTGGGTAGCGTGACTCACGCTTCAAATATTTTGTTTGCTGAGAACATGTGCTTTGCCTAAAAATACTGACCAATCAAAATCATGTCACTATGCTTATAGCCACGCCCAAACAAGTGCAGCAACAGTTTGACACTGGAGCGCTGTCCACACTTTTTTTTAAACGCACGAAATGCACGGGATTTGAGATGAGTTTTGCGCTTGGCATTTTCCAAATGAGGATATCCTACTATGAGTACTGCGCTGGAATACTACAATAAATTTTCAAACGGCTACACTGGCTTCGTCTTTCCTGATCGAAAGGGGGTGTATTGTTGATATTTGTAGATAATAGACTCTGCATTTTAATGGTCAAATGGCGATTTCGGTATAAAAAAATGTAAACAAGGACCTTTAAGATATTTAAGATAGTCTTGACTAACCACAGCCAAAGACCAAGACGGGTCTCGCTCGTCTCCGCGTAGCGTGCAAACGCAGTACTTAGGCCTACTTAACCTATTTTCTGTAATTCTGAGCACAGTTTTAGAGTAAACATGACATATGTATATATTTTTGAATTCAAGAGAAATTGAGGAATACGATGCAATCATGTTTAAATCTGTCAGTGAAAATTTGATTTTAATGACAACTTTAATTAGCAATACCAAAGTCCGGGCTTCGTCGAAGATTACTTGACCAAAATGTATGAAACAAAACAAATTTATGAAAGTTTCATCATCATCATCATCATCATCATCATCATCATCATCGCTAACGTCGTTGTCGTCATCATCGACATAATCATCATCATCGTCGTCGTCGTCGTCGTCGTTGTCGGTGGTTAGGATGAGGCCTTTCCTTATTTTCTGAAACAACAACAACAACAACACCAACAACAACAACAACAATAAGATCGTGTAACTTAATATGTCAAAAATTGAGAAACATAATTATTGTCCAGTGGCTCAATCCTCTTTTAAGCCCCTCACCCACTCCCCACTTTAAGACTGCCTCCCCTTTAAGACTGTTTGAGGTCTTAAAAGGGGGGTCCCGGGTACCACTGTATCGGTATTAAAGTTGGCAACATTAATTCCATGAATTTTTTTCAGATCCGCTGTGAGTTCACGAAGGACAACGCCTTCAACGTCATCCAACGTCGCATTGATGGCAGCGTCAACTTTGCTGCCCCTCTCGCCAGCTACATCAGTGGCTTCGGCAGCGTGCAGGGCGACTACTGGGGTGGCCTCAACGCTATCAACTACCTGACCATGCAGCAAGGTAAGTCTCTCACTTTGAAATGAATTGGTACTGAGATTGTTTTGTTTTTTGTTTTCGCTCAATTAATTTCTTGGGTGACGTCTTGGTCAAAAATGAATGTTGCTAACAATGTTACATAGGAAGCAGCCAGGCTGTTGATTTCTGGTATACGTCCTAATGAATGGGTGCTCTCATTGCATGTGCAATCCTGGGCAGATCACTGCATGTTAACGAAGCTTTTAGGTTGACCTTTGTCATTGGTTGCAGGCAACAGGGTGCTGACCATCCACATGCAGGACTGGTCAGGCACCAACCAGAACGCCCGCTACGGGGACTTTAGGGTGATGCCCCAGGACAACCGCTACCAGATGTTTGTGTCTGGCTACTCCGGTACCCTGCCTGACGACTTCAGCTGGCACAACGGCATGACCTTCCACGTAAGACTTGGCTGGTGATGGTGGTAGTGGTGGTGGTGGCAGGTGACGATGATGATGATGATGATGATGATGATGATGAGGAGGAGGAGGAGGAGGAGGAGGAGGAGGAGGAGGATGATCCCATTATTTGACGCACTTCCGGTCGTATGTAACAAGTTCAGCCTTGTGGAATTACCTGTACAGTCCCAGAAAAAAAAGGGTGGGGGGGGGGGGAGTTCGACTTACACTTCAACTTATCACAAGTTTTTCGCTTCTAAGGCCTGGCTGCAATAAAAACAGAATTCCCCCCTCTGTAAAGGAAGCAGTCTGGATGTTGACTTTTGACGTGGGTCCAAGAGGGTGCAGGGTCTCACCTTGGCCGATCTCAGAAAGTAGGCTTTGCCGAAATGTTTTTTTTTTTCAAACAAAAGGACTGTGCCTTTACAAACACACTCTTTGCTTACAGACTTACGATTATCCCGACCAGAATAATTGCGCTGTCAACATGAGAGCGGGGTGGTGGTACAACTACTGTGCCTACGTCCTTCTTAACGGTCACTACTACAATGGTGGACATTACATCCCCACGAGTGGCTTCTACGATGGCATCTACTACAAAGACTGGAACGGCTTCGGCTACTCCCTCAAGTTTGTCTCCATGGTCGTGTCGACCACATAGGTGTGAGGAAAGAAAAGTTGAGAGAGGATGAGGTAAAGAGAGAAAGAGTTGTTGTTGTTGTTGTTGTTGTTGTTGTTGTTGTTGTTGTTGTTGTTGTATCTGTTTTTGCTTTTTGCATATTCAAGGTAGCTTGTCGCATGAGCAGTTGCAGAGCTCTGCAACAAATGGCATAGTCTGTCACATTCTATCGCATAATATCTGCTGTCACAGTTGTTGCAAAATCCTTCTGACGTGTCAGAGAAAATGCTTCTTCTTTTCGTTGTTGTTGGTCGGTATGCTTTATACCTGATAGAATTTATCCAGATTTGACGATGAGTGTGTGGGATTTTGAGTGTGATTTTGAGTGAGTGCAGGGTCGCTTGTGGTCTGTTATTTCCGTGTTGTTTTTCTTTATTCTTTTTTTTATGTTTTATGTATGCTGCTCAGGTATATGCCATAATGTACTAGCCCACATTTGGAATACAAGTTAACCGCAGCAATGATGATGTGTGTTATAATGTGCCATTGTGATGAAATGAAATGCTACTTCCTGTTATTTGTCTTTTAAATGCATCTTTTTCGCAGAACCAAACTGATTATAGTTTTTTTTAGTATTTTACGTGTCCATTTTTCTCATGCGTGTGTGTGTATGTGTGTGCGGGCCAGCGTGCATTTTGCGTGCGTGCATGTGTTCAAAAACTAATGTGCTTGTGTGTGTGTGTGTGTGTGTGTGTGTGTGTGTGTGTGTGTGTGTGTGTGTGTGTGTGTGTGTGTGTGTGTGTGTGTGTGTTTCTGAGTGCTTGTGCGTGTTTTGCTCAATGTTAGTCTTTATAATGTGTGCAGATGTGTTTTGTATGTGCAAAGCCTGTCTTTATAATGTATATGTTTTGTTCTTTTCTCTCCGAGACCTCAAAGAACGCCATGAAGAATATTCCATGTTACCGATGATAATGTGTCGTGAGGTTCTGTTACTTTTTGCTGACGGGTATTAGCTCAAACGTGTAGAAGACAGAGAAAATGTTTATCAATGTACGTTGCTATCAGAAATAAAAGCATTGTTTGTATTTGTGTCTAAATTTTTAGAAATTCACACACGTATATAAACTGAAGCGCATCTACACACGCACCTACTTACGAATATATACACACACGCACGCACGCACGCACGCACGCACAGATAACGGGAGGGAGAGGGACAGATATAACCTGTTTTAAAGGAGTTTTATGTCTGTCTTTGTGTGTGCGTGTGTAGTTAATCTTATATCTGTATAAGTGTACCTCAAACAACGAAGGAACAATGACTAAGAGATCACACATTTATACATCCAAAACAAGAACAACATTGACAGCGACAACAACAACATATTATGCTGGACTTTCTCCCGTCCACATAGGCCACACCAGTTTATAGAAACACGAAAATACCCAGCATGCCTCCCCCGAAATCGGCGTATGCTGCCTGAATGGCGGGGTAAAAACGGTCATACACGTAAAAATCCACTCGTGCTAAAAACATGAGTGAACGAGAGAGTCTAAGCCCATGAACGAAGAAGAAGAAGAAGAAAAAGAAAAATCGCTGTCGTGTGACTATAGCTTTACCCCTTATTAAACTTGTGAGATACATCTACTTAATTATAAATGTACTTCATGGTCCGTCTCAGCGTTTTGGGCTTTCATGCTCACTAAACTGGTGTTCCAATAAGAACACACTTTTTGTAACCCGATGTGAACCTTGTGTGAGATATTATATAATTCTACTAGCAAAATAAGCACACATGGTAAACACTAAATAGCATTTACAATGTTTGCAACTTTTGCAAGCTAAAATTTTGTATCTCACACAGTGTTCACAACCGGTTACAAAAAGTGTGTTCACATTGGAACACTCCTTGTTTAGAGTGCGAGCTTGTATAATATTTCGACATTCACGTAAAGAAGTTCCATGTGCTTGTTTGGAAAGGTCATGATTTGACAGATCATTTGATACAAGGAAAATAGTCATGACTTTGCAAAAAAACAGAAAGATAAAAGTGTTTGCTGCATTGTGACATACACTCAAAACAGTATCTTAAATGTGACCCTCCACCACGGAATGAGTCACATGTCACCTTTGCATGATTTTCATATTTTTACATTTTCCTAAAGAGTTTTTTCTGTTCTATCCAGTGGTGAAAACCGTTTTAGAAAAGAGCAAAAACTGTTTGAGTTATAAGCCTGTGACTAAGGTGACCCTCACACTGTTACCAGACACTCCCCGGACTTATATCAAGCCTAGCTCAGAACCGCGCGAGGTGACATGCGACTCATTTCGTGGTGGAGGGTCACAAATGTGGGTTGTCATTTGATACAAGGAAAACAATACGAATGGAGATATATGCAAATCATACGGGCAACTTCATCAAACTATCAAACCGTTCAGAAGGGATTGCCTTGAGATACGAGTATTATATTCTGTGTTTCACAATCCTTTCATTGTTAGTCTGTCGGCAGGAAACAATTAAATCTCATGTTTCCTTTGAAGAAACTTAGCTGAGGATTGGACACTGTGTCAAAAATGGGTCATTCAAAACGGGATCACCACAATAAATGTAGATGATGTTGCACTTTTTTTTCAGCGTGCCACGCTGTTCATGAGTTCGTAATCTGATCCCACTTTTCACTCGTCCGACAAACTGTACAGAGAGAAAGAGGGACAGAAGAAGGAAGTCTTTGCGACATTTTGTTTGACAGCAACTTGAAACCTTCACCTTTCCGATATTAGAAAACAATCGAGGGGAACAAAGTAGTTCACGAGCAATTTGGTCTCATTGGGGAGTAATACAACTGCAGCAATGTTGTTGGTGCAGTCATGGTCGTTGTCGGTGTTGTTGGTGGCGGTGTGTTGTAGTGTTGTCGTCGACGCTGAAGTGGAACTGGTGCCCGGTACGAGGCCACTCAACAGCTTTGACCCCGTTCAGTACAAAGGTAAGAGTTTCGAGGCCATGATCTCCAAGGAAGGGAAATATTGAAGAAAAGTCACGACATATTCCTGGAACTCTCTCTCTCTCCATCTCCCCCCCCACACACACACACACACAAAACACATACACACACACACACACACACACACACACAGATGCGCACACACATACACAAACACACACACACACACACCGTCACACATACAGTGATGCGCGCGCGCGCGCAAGCATGCGAATACACCCTCACATACTCATACACACACGCACACACAGCACGCACGCACACACACGCGCGCACACGCACACACACACACACACATACACACACACACACTCTCTCTCTCTCTCTCTCTCTCTCTCTCTCTCTCACTATATTTATCTCGCTGTCACTCTCTCTCTGATTTGAATTGATTTGATCTCCAGCTCTCATGGTCACTCAATGTTGATCCACTGGATGACGACAGCGTCCACAAAATATCCTCACAATTTTGGTGTCCTGTAATGCTAAACTTTCTCATGAATATCTAAATGTGTTGTATGTGTACAGATTGCGGTCACCTTCAAAAGGCGGGCTACAGTATGACCGGTGAGCAAGTGCATGCGTGGGTGTGTGCGCGTGTGTGTGTGTATGTCAATCAATCAATCAATGACGCTTATATCGCGCATATTCCGTGGGTACAGTTCTAGGCGCTCTGCAGTGATGCCGTGTGAGATGAAATTTTATACGGCCAGTAGATTGCAGCCATTTCGGCGCATATTTACCTTTCACGACCTATTATTCCAAGTCACACGGGTATAGGTAGACAATTATTAACTGTGCCTAAGCAATTTTGCCAGGAAAGACCCTTTTGTCAATCGTGGGATCTTTAACGTGCACACCCAATGTAGCGTACACGGGGGGAGGGTTCGGACACCGAAGAGAGTCTGCACACAAAGTTGACTCTGAAATAAATTTCCGCCGAACCTGGGATCGAACTCACGCTGACAGCGGCCAACTGAATACAAATCCAGCGCGCTACCAACTGAGCTACATCCCCGCCCCGTCTGATTTTGTTGTCTGTCTTTCCTTCTGTTGTTGCTGTATTTGAGAAAATCTTTAACCATCAAACATCACTGAAGTTCTCGTCAGTGAATCTATTCCTTTTTTCATTGCACGCACGCACACACACACACACACACACACACACACACACACACACACACACAGACATGCGCACACACATACACAAACACACACACACACGCACACACACACTTACACAAACACGTATACACACATACATACACACACACGCGCGCACTCATTGGTAGGAGCTTCACATTGCAGGTACCACTGTGCAGCAGAACAGACAACAGGACATACTTCCTATTAATCTTTTCTTTGTCTTGATTCGTAGCACCAGTATCACCAGAACAAAAAACAAAAAAACAAAAAAAATCAAAAAATTGGCTACTATTTCCTTAGCTTAAAGGCATAGCCCTTCCTATTAAAACAGTACTGCTTACTACCTCAGATCTGTTCAGGCTTTTACATGGGGTGAGGCCATATCTCCACTTGGACACAAACACAAAAATCAACACCCTGACTGACTCCTGTGTATAGTGAGGATTTTTATGGTGAAATAATTAAGTAGACTGAAATTATTTTCAACACCAGTATCACCAGTAACAAAACGCAAAATAAACAAAACATCAAGAAATTGACGTATGGCTACTATTTCCTTAGCTTAAAGGCATAGCAGTGCTGCTTACAACACCCTGACTGACTCCTGTGTATAGTGAGGATTTTTATGCTGAAATAATTAAGTAGACTGAAATTATTTTCAACACCAGTATCACCAGTAACAAAATACAAAAAACAAAAAATCAAGAAATTGACGTATGGCTACTATTTCCTTAGCTTAAAGGCATAGCAGTGCTGCTTACAACACCCTGACTGACTCCTGTGCATAGTGAGGATTTTTCTGCTGAATTAATTAAGTATACTAAAATCATTTCAACCTAAAAACTCTTCTCCGAACCGGAAGCAGCCAGGTGGTTTTGATTTTTGTGTGTGTATTTGTCCAGGTGGAGGGATGGTCTTGTCATGTATAAGCAATGCCAGATCTGAGATAATGACCAGAATCGTTTACATGTGAAGGACTGTGCTTTTAAAAGGCCATTGTCGTATTCAAACAATCAACTGCAATGTCACTAAACTAAAAGTCAAAGGAGCTGAGTATGGTATAGCTATCTTTTTCTGTAGTGATTTACCGATTAACAACTCTTGCTTTTAAAAGAATCGACACATTTCTGGGGTGTTTTTTTCTTTTTTAACACAAAGACAGATGACTATTTGATTTACTACAAGATAGTCTATATACTGTATTTGTCTTTTGGTACAAATACTAAACACATTTGAAAATGAATATCAAGGCATTGTATTTGAACATCAAGACAAAAAATCCTGGCATTTCTTTTCTTCTTAAAAAACAACTCTAAGGCACGAGAATACAAAAACAATCACTGATTCGAAGAGTGGAATTGTTGACTAGTGACACATACCATAACTTAGATTAGGTTTTATAGAGTGACAATGGTCATTTTTTGTCGAACACAATGTACAATTTTGAGAGTATTTCAAGTAAAATTTTTGACACGGTGACGAGAAACCTCTAAGCAAAACAAGTCGCTTAAGGCGAAATTACTACATTTAGTCAAGCTGTGGAACTCACAGAATGAAACTGAACGTAGTCCGCTGCTTGTGCAAAAGGCAGTGAAAGTGACGAGCCTGTTTGGCGCGGTAGCGGTTGCGCTGTGCTTCATAGCACGCTTTACTGTACCTCTCTTCGTTTTAACTTTCTGAGCGTGTTTTTAATCCAAACATATCATATCTATATGTTTTTGGAATCAGGAACCGACAAGGAATAAGATGAAAGTGTTTTAAATTGATTTCGAAAATTTTATTTTGATCATAATTTTTATATTTTTAATTTTCAGAGCTTGTTTTTAATCCAAATATAACATATTTATATGTTTTTGGAATCAGGAAATGATGAAGAATAAGATGAACGTAAATTTGGATCGTTTTATAATTTTTTTTTCTTTACAATTTTCAGATTTTTAATGACCAAAGTCACTAATTAATTTTTAAGCCACCAAGCTGAAATGCAATACCGAAGTCCGGCCTTCATCGAAGATTGTTTGGCCAAAATTTCAATCAATTTGATTAAAAAATGAGGGTGTGACAGTGCCGCCTCAACTTTTACAAAAAGCCGGATATGACGCCATCAAAGACATTTATCGAAAAAAACAAAAAAACGTCCGGGGATATCATTCCCAGGAACTCTCATGCAAAATTTCATAAAGATCGGTCCAGTAGTTTAGTCTGAATCGCTCTACACACACACACACGCACAGACACACACACACAGACACACACACACACACACACACACACACACACACACACACACACACACACACACACACACACACACACACATACACCACGACCCTCGTCTCGATTCCCCCTCTACGTTAAAACATTTAGTCAAAACTTGACTAAATGTAAAAAAGGACAAGTACTGTTCTATGGCATAAAGACTGAAAACAATATTATTTGAAATTTCTCCAAACTGCTGATCGACACCAAAGTATTTTGTCCTAAGGTCAAAAACTAATGCGCTTATACGAAAACGGGAGTTAAAAACGTCTACAGTAAAGACAGCACGTTTCGTTTTGCAGCTCGTTTCGTTTGGTGAATGAGTCACCCCGCGAAACGGAACGTGAAACGAGACGGCATAGGCCGCAGACAAGATTTAGATGTATTCACGTTTCGTTTCGGAATGAAGGAAGGGCGATAAATCTTCAAGTGAAATTATCACGTCTGTCCTCGATCAGAATGGAAAAAAAACAACCTAGGAGGTGGTCCAGAATCGGGCATACTTTGATTATTTTCAGTCCAAATAAATCACACAGACTTTGTTTATACAAAATCACATACGAAGCTAGAATAAAAATTCGATGCGATGACCTACTTCTGCTTCGCCATTTGCTTTCTCACCATGAAGTTGGATAAATGTACCAGGATCAGCACCCTTCAAAATATTTCAGTTCACAACAGTTGTCTACCTCCAATGAACACATTCTCAGCGCTGAAAGACTGTGAAAGGGTTGATGAATCTAGCAATGCATAAAATGGCCAACAAATAAAACTGTTAGTGTGCAAAAATACTCACAAAAGTTGACGAAATATTGTTCGTTTTTTGGGGGTGGAAAACGTGACTGCGTTTTGACGTTCCACGTGCCGTTTCAGTTGACCTTCACCTTTCCAGCGAGAGACCCCCGAAATGATGACGTTTACCACAACTTCAAAACGAAACGTCCCGACGTTTCGTTTTTTAAATCTCCCTATTGTGGAAGGTCCCATATCTGAATGTTAACCTACTGAGATCACTACCTGGCAAAAAGGAGCAGGGGCGGATCAGTTGCTTTGTAAGGGGGGGGGGGGGCACTTTGAATCGAAAGTGAATTTGATGGGTGCGAAGCGCCCGAATTTGCTAGGGGGGTCCGGGGGCATGCCCCCCCGGAAAATTTTTTTGTCCAAAGAAGCAAAATGGTGCCATCTGGTGCCATTTGAACTTAGAAATGGTCATAGAATCAGCATAGAAAAATCTTTTTTTTCTTCTTCTCTTTTTTTTTCGGGGGGGGGGGGGGCACGTGCCCCCTGTGCCCCCCCCCCTCGTCCGCCCCTGAGGAGGGTAAAAATACTGGATGTGACTGATACAGACTTTTCATGAAAATAAGTTACGTTTGCAAACTTTCAAACCAGGCCAAAAGATTCATTCCAAGAACACAAATAAGCAACCTTTCATTAAAAAGCAATCATTTATACACATTTTTCAATTCCGCGACATACACCTCCACCAATAAGTCAATAACCCCACCAAACCCCCATACCGCCCCTCCCCAACTCAACCCAAACCAACCAGACGTGTCAATTTCCCACTAATGTATGTGATACTTTTGTTTAATTCTAAAGACGTTGTTCGTGTTGGTGGTCATGTTCTCCACAAATCAAATCATCACTGTTACCATTTCAGCGAGTGGGAATCAAGCCACAACTTGAAGACAAAACCAGTCAAAACTGGCCAGGATACTGAAGGAATGAGGGGTGTACTTTAATAGTCATATTACAGAATGGATTTTGAAGAAGGCTTACCTCCTTTATGCCTTCAGTATCTAGGTCAGTCTTAATGGTCTTTGGTATACGTTCTTTACGCCACTGCGGAACATCGCTGGCTTGCTTTTCACCTCGAAAGTTTACTTTAGAGCTGCGATAGTGCCCATGAGAGTGTGCGTCCTACTTCAACCCCTTCGTGAACGACCACCCCCCCCCCACCCACCCAACAAAACAAAAAAAAGAAACACGAACACGCACCCCCCCCCCCCCCCCCCCCCCCCCCAAAAAAAAAAAAAAAAAAAAAAAAAAGAAAGGAAGAAAGAAAGAAACACGCACACGCACTCTGCCCCCTCCCGCCCCCTACCCCTCCACCCAATAACCGCCCCTCCCTATATCTCCGGACACTAAATCATCCAACCCCCCATCCCTCCCTCACCCCTCCGGCCCTCCTAAATTTCCGTTTTGGTCATCTGCATCTTCTGTTGGTTCATGGCGGCCTGTTGCTGCCTGTAGGCTTCGGCTTGTCTCAGCATCTCTTGCTGGTGTTTCATCATCTGCTTGTTGTCTCGCCGCCTGGCCACGATGTACTCCGGGTAGGTCAGGTACCCGTCTTTGTCTACGTCGTCCGTCTCCAGTACCTTGTCGATGATCACTGTGGAGAGGAGAAAACTGATCATTACCGTGGCACAGTACCTGCGATGAAAGGGGTCAGGACATCCTCTGGGACCAGTGAAAAGGGTCCCTACATTGCTGGTGCCTTTTCATCAAAGGTAAATTTTGGGTCTAAGAAACTAAAGAACGTAAGCGCTGTCACATGCAGAAAACAACAGTAAGTCAGTTGGTAAGTGAGCAGGTGCGTGAATAAGTGATTGGCGTGTCAGTGACTGAAACAGTAACCAAGAGAGAGAACGGGAGAGTGAGTGAGTGGTTGGCTGACTGATTAAAGGCTGCCATATTCGTAGCGTTCATTAATTAATTCATATTGTTTACATGTGCCAATAATGTTATAAAACTGTACCTAAGGGGATATAATAACGATTGGCTGTAGCTTTCGAACACAGAAAAAATTATTTCAGTATTGCAAAGTGGTGTTGATAGTCTCGAATGTAAACAAGAACAGTCTCAAACGCCATCTTTGGTTTACGAAACGTCACGAAGTGACGTCAACGGTCTAAAAATAGCCCAAGTCCTGGAGAACTGTTGCTAAACAATGCAATAAAGAATTAATTATTTCTGGTAATTGGTAAGGATTTCAAACCTAAAACTTTGCAGGAAGCTTAATTTATACATCCCCGCAACGATGGGAAAAGCCCTGGAAGTAATTAAACTAATTAAATAGGACTATGTCAGCCTTTAAGCAATTGGCTTACAGGCTAGCCTATGAGACTAGCTGATTGATATCTGGCGCAATCGTTCGATGATTTAGCAAAGTCAATAATTTGAAAACAAAAGTGTGTCTTACCAATGACCAGGCTTTTATGGGGGATAAGAATATTCTCCCATTTTGACACATACTAAAAGCCAACATCATGACTTGTTCCTGTGCAGAGTGAGATTTTGTGGATGTAATATTTTCGCAGATTGAAACTGTCCGCCAAAATGTTTTCATGCTTGCTTTCATGTGATCAGCATTGTCATGAGTACACTGGCCAAAATGTTTTCATGCTTGCTTTCATGGGATCAGCATTGCCATGAGTACACCGGCCACCTGCTGGACGCTCACTTCCCTGACTTATTTCAGCTTTGCTAACTTCTCATTTACGCCATCAAATAACAAAGGAACGCAAGCTCCCCAAATACAGAAAATAGTAAACAAGTGCTAAATGCTGAAAGAGACTCCTAGCATATGAACTGAATTGGGGGCTTATTGTCCGTTAGGTCTAGTTGCCTATGTTGGACATGATTTTTGAATATGATGTAAAGCTCAGTCTGGCATATTAGACAATACGAAGCCTTTAAAGAAACAAGCAAGTTCACCCGCCATGCTCGTTAATTAACACGTGTGTAGTGTGCTGCGTCTATTACTCACTGACGAGGCTGGTGAGCATCTGTTTGGTTCTTTCCTTCTTGAGCTGCTCGATCTCAGGGGGAGTCTTTCCCTGCACCTCGTGGGGCATGATCTCCATGCCTGGTGGAATCATGTGGGACAAGGCCTTGAGGATCTCCAGTCCATCCAGTCGTGTGTCGTTGTCCGAGTCGTGAAGCCTGCCATGGAGATAGAAACAGAGATACAGTGAAATCAGTTTATTGTGTTTTTTTTATGAGATAGTTTCGACAAGCGAAGTATGTATCTGTTCATATTGTTTGACCAAAATGTCAATCAATTTGAATTTGAAAAAATGGTCGTCACAGTTCCGCCTCAACTTTTGTTTAAAAATCGGATATGAGGTCATCGAAGACATTTATAGAAAGAGACGAAGAAGAAAAACCCGTATGGGGACACCATCTGCAAGAACTCACTGTAACGTTTCGTTAACATTTGTCCAGTAGTTTTCTGGGAATCGCTTTACACAAAAACACGACGATCAAGTCAAAATGTGACTTAATGTAAAAACATTAGGAAGAAGAGGAAACAAGGTTAAAAAAATAGAAGTAAAAGAAGAGCAAATAAAATTAATTCAAATTAAAACACACACACAATTCTATAAAGTCACATACAAAAGTAATAACTCTTTTGATAGACGAGCCATGTCTGATTGTCACCTGAAATAATGGAACTCCATTTCCTCTGGAGACATCTCCTTGTTGACGTTACCAATCTCTTCTTTCAGATGTTCCCTCATATGCCTGTGACAGAAGATAAAGAGGTAACATTAGTGTTGTAAGTGAGCCCAAAATCACGCGCACAAGGGAGAAAGAGAGGGAGAGAGAGAGGGAGAGAGAGAGGGAGAAG
>NC_090261.1:36948916-36958810 GCF_037325665.1 Littorina saxatilis | reverse complement strand
CTCACACACACACAACACACACACAGACACACACAGACACACACAGACACACACACAGACACACACAGACACACACACAACACACAACACACACACACACACTCACATACACACACACACACACACACACACACAACACACACACACACACACACACACACACACACACACACACACACACACACACACACACCGATAACGAGGGAGAGACTTACATTTGAATGAATTATACAGAATTCAATGTTACGCACGTTATTTAAATTTGCCATGGCTGTTTCTTCCACTCACATTGTTGCTGTTTCTTGTCTATCTTCTTTTCTTTCAGTACTTACTTTTCTGTTTTCTCTCAGTCTATTACATTTGGTTGTCTACGCTCTGGTGAGTACATCATTAGCTCTCACACTAGAACTGAGAGCAACTGCTACTTATATTTCAACACTGTCTCTTGTGGAAAGTTGCAAGCTTTGTTTCGCTTGTAAAGCCCTAAGAAGGTGTGGCATAAGATTTTCGTTTTTTCACATAGGCCATGCCACAGGGTTTTTCATTGCGTGACTAAACAATGGACAAGACACAGGTGGAACTTTTCTTTGTTTTTGCTTTTTTTGTAACGTGACTTAAACAATCAAAACGACACAGGCGGAACTTTTTGTTTGTTTGCTTTTGCGGTTTCGTTTCTTTGTTATTTTCATTTTTTTATATTTTTCATTGTTTGTATTGTTGTTTTATCAACAAATCACAATCTTTTGATTGGCTTTGTGACGAACTTAAAATTGTAAATAAAAAAAAAGTAAAAATCTGAGCCTCTTTAATAACTGAAAAAGGCGGGACTTTCGTTTGACTTTTTCACTTTTTTTGGGTTTCTTTTCTTTTCTCTTTCTTTTCGGTTTCTATCCTTCTCTTTCTTCTTCCCTTCCTTTTTCTTTGCATTGACGAAACTCAATCTTTGATTGGCTTTGTGTGACTTTATGAGGGCAGTGGGTCATGATGTAAATACACAACAGAAATCTATAAGCCTCTTTGTAAGTCTGCTGCAAACAGGCTGACAAGATATGGACGGCCATCATATACACAAGGGAAGCCCTGTATGCATTATTAAGAGGGCTCTGAGAAATACAAAACACACCGGCATTAACACGACTTGTCTAGTGTTATACAAGTTACGTATTATTAACCCTTTTGGTTGTCTGCGGTATGGATCCTTGATTGGCTAGTGTATTGGGGCGGATATAATTGAGTACTTTGTCTTTAGCTCGATACTGGGGTTAGGTGGGACATGCATAATGTCGATTCTTTATGACATTGCTGTTCGGTAGTTTGTACGTCTGCATCACAACGTTGTACTTCTGTGTGCCAGCGCACACGTGTCTTCCGTGCCAAATATACATATATTATGATTGACCCATCATAAAAGATTGCCTGTGCGCCTAACATGGTTTTTTTTCTCAATGCATTTGTATTTGTCATGGTGTATCACCCTATTTATGGGCTATGGCCTGAAATAAAACATTCCTGAGTCCTGAGTCGTGAGTCCGTGCATGGAGACTCTCGTGTGATTTTTATCAAATAACTCTTCTTCCACTCAATATTTGTTTTCCTTTTTGCAAATGAACCGCACACATTTTACATATACACTCGCACAATTGACTTTCCTTCATTTTGTCAAATAAAGCAAGAAAGGCTTTTTCAAACAAGATCACAATCAAACCCGGAAGTACGAAAAGGGTCACCAGGGGGGGGTGGGGGTCTGTGCACGTGCACGTTGAGGCCAAAAGTGCCATGCACGGTGATCCACGGTGCACGTTACGAAAAAGCTCCATGCACGGTGCACGCCGGACCTCTGTGCACGGTGCACGCTACGAGAATTTCCCCATTCCCATGCACGTTACGTCCAAAAAGCCCATTCCCGGTGCACGTGGTAAAGCATCGCCCCCCTCTACGAAGGTCATCAGTCAACTGATGACCTACAGAAAATTGTCAAATTATTCTTACAACAAGCATATAAAAAGACATATATACCCTACCCTATCTGTCTTGTGAAACAAAGTGTAAGCCAATGAGTTACAACAAACATAAAACCACTGGGAGTCTGAGAGTAAGAAAACCACTACTGGAACATCTGCTTTGATTACCTATTGTCTGAGATATGCGTCGGGGTGTTGGGGTGCAACTGCTAGACACCACTGTCTGGCAGTGTTGGGAGGATTTTGGTTAAGTTTCACTTTGCAGGTTCTTGAGAATTATGTTAGGCCAAATAAAAAAAATAGTCTGTTTACGGTATCCCAACCGACCCTATTTTTTCGCGCGACCCTAGACTTTTTTTTGGCATTTGGGGAAAAAAAAGAAGAAAAAAATTTAAAAAGAAAAAAAAAGTCTTTGTTTTTTGGCAAAATAACTTAAAAATATGTTTTTGGGGAGAAAAAACATTTTTTAAATAAAATCCCGACCTACCGACCCTATTGTTTTTGCCTATGTTACCGTAAACAGACTATTTTTTGGGGGGGCCTTATTATCACACACCCATACAGACACACAGACACAGGCACACAGACACAGACACACACAGACACACAGACACACAGACACACACTTACTTACACGCACAAACAAACACACACATATACACACACACAAACACACGCGTACACACACACATACACACACACTCACACACACAAACAAACACACACACACATATACACACACACACACACACATACACACACACAAACACACACACACACACACACGATCTCATACACATACACCACACACAAACAACAACAACACAGTAGCCACACACACACACACACACACACCACACACATATATATTATACACAAACATTCTTCCCAACTTTCACTAACACACTCAACCACAGTCCAGCACACAACAATATTTCCTCGTCTAAGACACTTACACGGTGATTGATTTTGCGAGTCGGAAAGCCCATCACTCACTGCACTATATACTGTACAATCCAGCTACCCCTCCCCCACTCTTCCTCATGTCAGACTACCTGTCGCGAGGTTGACATAAAGCCAGCAGGCCGTCATGCTATATTTACGGCGCGCGACTCGCTCGTGAAACGCTTCACTGAATGTCCATGTCACGGTAGACTATAACCCTCCTTTGAGCCCGCAAAAAAATAAAAATAAAATTGTCGGTATTATGGAACAAATGGTTTTTTCTTGTATTTACTCTGAGAAAAAAGTAATAAAAAAAGAAACTACACGCTAAAAACCCATGCCTCTCTGGAGTGCATACCCGAAGCATCTTTGCATAAGACTGAGTTAAACGGACACACTACTTGGTTAACATATTACTGAGGACACACACATACAATTATACACACGCACGCACGCACGCACGCATGTACGCATATATACACACACAAGCACGGACCCAAGCACAAAAGTACGCACATGCAAGCACATACTACGTATTCATGCACACATAGCATGCACGCAGAATAAATATGTACACACACGCATGGGATTTTGTTCAAAGAAATAAACGCACACGTGTGCTTGATAATAACACATACACAAATGCGTCCACTTACACGTACTCAGTCACACAGACAGATACACAAGCACGGACACAGACACAGACAGAGAAACATACATAAACTCACACACACACACACACACGCGCGCGCGCCATATGTGCGACCACACAAACATAACACAAATTTACATCTTTAGTGAAAAAAACACAAGCGTGACTTTGCTGCTCAATTGTTACGCTTTGTCGGAAAACGAGCAATCTTAGTTTGAGAATCAGTAAAACTACAACAGGCTGTACAAGAATCTTCCTCCAGCCATATTGTTCGCACGAAAAGGCATGCGCATGCCATAGTCAGAGACCAAAGTCCTAAATACTACACGAACATAAACATCATCTTTTATGTTTCTCGATCTTCAACGATGGAATAAAAAAAATGCTTTCAACAAAATGAATACCACAATAAGAACAAGTCACGCAGAGAAATAGAAGGAAAAGAACACCGAAACTTACCTGAGCGAAAAAGTCCCCACGTGTAGAGAGGTACAATATGGAAAGTCAGCGACCGTGACACTAGGGAATGAGCTGGGGGACTCTAGTAGTGTACGCTAGAGCTCATCACTCAAGATGGGGATGGAAGAAGATGCAGAGGGAGATGGGGCGGGAGAGTGGAGGGGGAGGGGGAGAGTGGAGGAGATGTTAAACGCTCGGCTCATGAATCTTGACGGTTGAAGCCGTGTCACAGGTCCGTTACACAAGCCACTGGGGACATCGTTCGTGTTTATTGTTTTGCGGTGTGTGTGTGTGTGTGTATTTGTGTGAATAGAATAGAATATAGAATAGAATAGAATAGAATATATTTTATTGTCGGAACCAAATTGGTTATTGACACAAAGAGCGATTAAAACAATCTGAAATAAACTTTCCTAGACAAATTTGTATTCTGTCTTCGCAAAATACTTAACTAGGTTTATTGTTGGAATACTTTATATCTATATTAGATAGATCCTTTATAAAATCATTTCGCAGTTCAGTGAACTTTTGACATCCGTCTAGGAAGTGAATTTCATGTGTGTGAGTGTATGTGTGTGTGTGTGTGTGTGCGCGCGCGTGTGTGTGTGTGTGTGTGTGTGTGTGCAGTGTGCGCGCGCGCGTGTGTGTGTGTGTGTGTGTATTTGTGTGTGTGCGCGCGCGCGTGTCAGTGTGTGTGTAGTGTTGACTTACTGAGGGAAAGAGAGAGAAAGAGAGTGTGTCTGTCTCTGTCTATGTCTCTGTCTCTCAGTCTCTCTCTCTCTCTCTCCTCTCTCTCCCTCTCTCTCTCTCTCCCTCTCTCTCAGTCTCTCTCTCTCAGTCTCTCTCTCTCTCTCTCTCTCCTCTCCTCTCTCTCTCTCACTCTCTCTCCCTCTCTCTCTCTCCCTCTCTCTACATTTTGTATCACATGTGTATTTCTGACAGAGAGGAGAGGTGGGGGAGGAGGAAAGGTTGGTGAGAGTCAGGCTTCATAAACGAGCACGGAAGTGACAGTTTGGTATACGTGTCCCTTCAAGCAATTTGGAAGACCTTTCGACTTGCCCTACACTAACAACTCTCTCACTTTCCTCGCATGCGACTCGTTTCGAATGAGGAATCACCTGTCACCGTTGCCGCCTTCCCTCGAGCTACGCATGCGCTGCGACACAGACCCTACTTCCTGCGTTTTTGAGACCCTGTCCCAGTTTAGAAGTGGACCTGTGAAAATTAGGCGTAACGCTGTGTCTGCGGTCTCCCGTGGTTTGTGGGTGTTTTAGGCCGGGTCCGAACGTGTCTAAATGCAAACTTTGTAATTGATGAATGGTTGTGCGTGACGCTAAATGTTCAGATCACAATGTTAGAGCGAAGGTACTATTATTGTTTTAAATCCCCACCCATGGCACAAGCGTGTATAATGCAACAGTTTTCTTTTTTTTTTTTTTTTTTTACTGATGAGCAAATTAATCAATGTCACGTTCTGTTGGAGAAGTATGCTTTTCTTCTGCATGTTAATTCCAACGGATCTTTTGTTCGGGACACTTTCAACTAGTTTTTTTGTTGTCTCCTGCCTTTTAATCGTAAAAGTTCAGTGAAAAAGACAAAAACAAAAACATAAGGGGGGATCTTCTTACTCCATTCTCCTTTCTTTTCCTCCCCCCACACCCGCCCCGAACTTATGGGTACTGTTCCTTTTTTCATTTTTTTGTGTTTTACATTCCCTCTTGGCATCATTAACCGGCACGGTTGGCCTAGTGGTAAGGCGTCCGCCCCGTGATCGGGAGGTCGTGGGTTCGAACCCCGGCCGGGTCATACCTAAGACTTTAAAATTGGCAATCTAGTGGCTGCTCCGCCTGGCGTCTGGCATTATGGGGTTAGTGCTAGGACTGGTTGGTCCGGTGTCAGAATAATGTAACTGGGTGAGACATGAAGCCTGTGCTGCGACTTCTGTCTTGTGTGTGGCGCACGTTATATGTCAAAGCAGCACCGCCCTGATATGGCCCTTCGTGGTCGGCTGGGCGTTAAAGCAAACAAAAAACAAAAAACAAAAATCTTGGCATCATTGCGCCTTTTCTCTCACCATTCCTTGAAATAGTTCCCGTTCCTCTGTTGGCAACTCCTTCTTTTCGTCTTTCTTTTTATTTTCTTTACCTTTCCCCACCCCCACCATTGAAAATCTGTGGTTCGATTGTGTTCTCGGTCATGTATAGCTTTTTTTCTCAAGAGGTTCCATGGAACTCTTCCTGTCTCTCTGTCTCTGTCTCTGTCTCTGTCTGTGTCTGTGTGTGTGTGTCTCTCTCTCTTTTTCTGTCTCTTTCTTTCTCTATCTCTTTCTTTTTCTCTTTCTCTCTCTCTCTCTCTCCGTTTCTTCGACTCCGTCTGTCTCTCTCTGTTTGTCTTTCTGTCCCTGTCTGTCTGTCTGTCTCTGTCTGTCTGTCTCTGTCTGTCTGTCTCTCTCCATCTCTCTCTCTCTCTCTCTCACCCCTCCATCCACCCTCAACCCCCCACCTCTCTCCCCCCCCTTTACCCTCCCCTCCCCCCCCAACCCCCGCCTCTCTCCCGTGTCCTCTGTCTCTCCTTCCCGTCTGGCAAATGTAATTTCGCTCTTTGGCGAAAAAGCCAAGGTAGAAAAATCTGCGTAGAAAATGGAGAAAGTCCTCGAGTGGAGGTCGAGTGGCGAGGAGTCCAAGAGAAAAGGGGGACAGAGCGAAATGAGCATGCTGATTCAATCACAGTCATCGGCCATATGCTGCCGCCCTTTCGTCATGCACGTTCGGTGGTGGTGGGCGGGGGAGGGTGTGGTGGTTGGGGGGGTAGGATGGGGTGTTTTTTTCGGGGGGGGGGGGGGGGGTAGGTGTGGGTGGTGAGGGTGAAGGAAGGAGAGGTTGGGCAAGGATGGAGGACAGAATGTTGTAAGTAAGTGTGTGTATGTGTTTGTGCGTGTGTATGTCAGTGTGCGTGTGTGTGTGTTTATGTGTGTGTACATGTGAGTATGTGTCGGTGTGTATGTGTGCATGTGATTGTGTATGTGTGTGAGCGTGTGTGTGTGTATGTGTGTGTGTGTGTGTGTGAGCGTGTGAGCGTGTGTGTGTTTGTGCGTGCGTGTGTGTGCGTGTGTGAGTGTGTGTGTGTGTGTGTGTGTGTGTGAGTGTTTATGTATGTGTGTGTGTGTGTGTATGTGTGTATGTGTGTGTGTGTGTGTGTGTGTGTGTGTATGTGTGTGTGTGTGTGTGTGTGTGTGTGTGTTCGTTTATGTGCCTGTGTGTGTGTGTCTGTTTCCTGTTTCCTGTCTGTCTGTCTGTCTGTCTTTTTGTCTGTCTGTCCGTCTGTCTGTCTGTCTGTTTCTCTGTTTGTCTGTCTATCGAATAGTGTGTCACCCAATACCAGCAGATGATGGCGTGTCCAACGATAGAGTAAGTTCTGATGTCCTCCATAATGCCAATACATTTGTCAAAAGACACAGACACTGTTCTTCTGCAAAACGTACAAAAGGATATCTCTACAAGTGCAAGTTAAATGCTGGAGTAATTTTGATAGATTTTTTACACGCATTCGATCACCATAATCTAGACACAGAACGGATCAAAAACAATCAACCATGTATGCATATCCAAAACGATTTCATTCTATTTTTATATAAATGTCCCGCATAGATCTATACGAGTACATGCAGAAGTAAATGAAGAGTCAAATTTGGTTGAAGTTTAAGAACAAAAAACAAAACACACAGGCCGCAAGCAAGTTGTTGTAATTAAGGGAACACAGTCTAATGTTAAAAAGATTCCTGCCGGTGTTCCACAAGGATCCGTGCTAGGCCCGCTCTTATTTCTGGTTTATATTAATGATATTGTAAAGAATATTGAATCCGGAATTAAGTTGTTTGCTGACGACACAAGCATGTATCTTGCATTAGAAGATGTAGACAGACGAACCAATATATTAAATCAAGATCTTGATAAAATTAGTGCATGGGCCAATAAATGGAAAGTTAAATTTAACGAGACTAAGACTGAATTGTTAAATATTCAACGTGATTTAATCCCCCCTCAACCCTTGTTTTTCAACAATGTCTTTTTAGAAAAAGTAGATCAACACAAACACCTTGGAGTGATTTTACAGAGCACCTGCAAGTGGGATGCCCACATCCAAAGCATAGTTAAAAAAGCGAATTTACTGATTAATTGTTTACGATTTTATAAATATAGATTAAGTCGAAAAAGTTTGGAAATAATGTACAAGTCTTTTATTTTACCCCATTTCGACTATGCAGATGTTGTTTGGGATAATTGCACTAAGATAATGGCAGATGCATTAGAAAAATTACACTTAGAAGCCCTACGAATTATAATAGGTGGAGTTAAGGGCACTAGCCATGCAAAGCTGTATGAGGAAAGTGGGCTATGTAGCCTTGAAGAACGAAGGAAAAGACATAAATTAATTGTTTTTCATAAGATGATACATAACAAATGCCCCCAGTACTTAGTAAATGTATTGCCCCCTCTTGTAGTTGACATTAATCCGTATCATAGACGAAGACCATTAGAAAGATATGTGCCTCCTCATAGAACCGAATTATTTCGCAACTCTTTTATCCCCAAAACGACTGTACTATGGAACACCTTACCAGATAACGTTAAAATGACCACCTCCTTGAGCGAGTTCAAAAATTATTTGTCAAGTGCTGATTTTAAAGTACCATGCCATTATTATTTTGGAGAAAGATTTGAACAAGTACATCATTGCAGATTGCGTATTGGTATGAGTGATTTGAATTTTGATTTATGTAAGCGGATTGCTCTCAATGCGAGTGTGGTTATCCCAGCGAGACTGCTGAACATTACTTATTGCATTGTCCCTTGTATAGAGATATAAGATTATTGTCCATTGATAATTTGACAAATGATTATAAGTATATCGAAATATTATTGAAAGGCATCCCGCAATATTCACGAAATGTCAACCAGACCATATTCATAACTGTACAGGACTATATTAGACAGACGGGCAAGTTCCGTAAATGAGCCTCTATACTTCACTCATTACATTTATTAGACACTGTCATGCGACATGCTGCCTGACAAATTTTTCCCCATAACCTCTCTCATGTTCTTTTGTTGTTTTCCGACTTATCAATTATGTCTCGATTTATGCGCAATGTAGTGACTTTTCCTCTGATCACAATACGCATTAACTTTGTGCGAGTGTCTTATGTGCACTTATTACAATTGAAAAAATCCCCTCAAATATTGGCGCTCCAAGTCTTCTTCTTCTTCTTCTTTTTCCCTTAAGCTAGCTACTAGCTAGCTGCCCTTTCCCCACCTCATGTATCACCAACCCCTTCCCATTTTCTGCTTGTTTGTGTATCTGTTTTGTCTTTTGTTTTGTTTTTCGTTTCCTGAAATGAGCTAATGTACTTATTCCGCCATCATGCTAACCTTTGTTTTGTAATTACTATGATTGCTTAAAATAAGCATTATATGCTTGAGTATGTAATCATCCATGCATTGTTCTTGTCATGATTAAAATTGAATAAAGTTTTGTTTAAACCAAACAAATAAACAAATAAACAAACAAACAAACAAGCAATCAACGAGATGATAGAATAAGTGTGACTCTTCACGTCGCCTTCCACAATGCTTACCATTGGGATTCGTCGTCTTGAACAACCTTAGTAAACCTAAGTCAAGTCAAGAAACTCCCCAAAATTGTGAAATGAAAGGCACCTTCCTCGCCAGTTTGGTAAAGCAGAAGGAAGAATTTACGGAGGCACTTTTTTCTTCTCAGATTCGTGTACAGTGGAACCCCTTTTAAAAACCTTTAAAAATCGGAGAAAAACTGTTCTGAAAAAAGGAGGGAGTCTGTAGATGGAGGTAAATTTACAAA
>NC_090261.1:36921416-36943916 GCF_037325665.1 Littorina saxatilis | reverse complement strand
TGTATGTATGTATGTATGTCTGTGGTAGAAACTTTAACATTTGAAGACGTCACATTATGGCGTAAGAGGGTTCGACGTCACGCGAAGGAATTACTGAAAGTCTCGGTCATTGTTATTTTGAGCGGGCCGAGACTAGTTGGCAGTCGTGTCCCTGTAAGTAGGCTTGCAGACAAACAGATCTAGATCTAGTGTCTCGCTTTCTTGCACAGTGTCACCTAAGCTTACTGTGTGTGTGTGTATGTGTGACGGAGTGATTGAGTTTGTGTTACTGTTTGTCGATTTCTTACGTGAGCCTTGAAGGCTTCGCCTCTTGTTAGATTCTGTTTTCCGTATAACTTCATGGCTTTCCAAATTGCGACGCAGAAGCTTTTGAGCGCTCGTGGTGAATATTTTTCCATGAGGATGTTTAGTAAGCTCTGCAGCAATGAAGAGTACAAACCATAATCAAGCAATTATTTTCAAAGAAACTATGAGGATATGGCGATTTGTGTTTCCAGGCCAAGAAGACAATGCGGTTTAAAAATAAAATAAAAAATAAACTCTGAATGGTTATGGATGTAAGGACGATGTCGGGATTTGGTATGTGTATACGATGTTATTTGCATGTAAACTTGTTTAAACTAAAAATGAAAGTAAAAGGCTAAGAAATGTACTAACATTTGCATTAAGGTCAGAGAAAAAATGAATTCTCCATGATTACTGTCATACTTGCCGAACACACAATATCTTCATTCCTATGTGTTTTTAAAACACCGAGGGAACTCAAGTGAGTTATCCTTTGCTAAATTCCATGGTAAATCGGAAGACCTCATATTAACATCCCCCCCCCCCCCCCATTAACCAAAAAAATGCCGACAAATAAAATTATTTTGCGTGAAAATTTCTAGGTTGCCGCTAAACTTACTTAATACAATGTATTGAAAACTTTACAAAATCCCGACATCGTCCTTACATCCATAACCATTCAGAGTTTAAATATTTTTGTGCCGAGTAGGAATTTTGATGCTTAAGTTTTTGCGTTTAAATCTCGACTTATCTGCAATTTCAGTATTGAAAGAGTTACATTAATTCTCCTTGCACTTAAAATATAACACTCAATCCTGCAAAGTATTTATTCTTTTATATACAAAAAAAAGATTCATAGCTTTTCAGTTTTATTTTTGTGTGTGCGAGAAGTGACTGCTTTTTAAAAAATGCTTAAGATAGGTAAGCTGCTGCAAAGCGAGCCATTTGTTTTCTTTAAAGTTTCTTGATTGTTTTTTAAACGAATAAGATTTGTAGTGTCTAATTTGTTTTAGTACCAAACGTCCACACCCTGACTGAATGGGAAGTTTGTCCCCGAGTGAAGTTTTTCTTGTTTTTGTTTGTTTTGTTTTTGTTGCTTGTTGGCTAAGTTAGTTTTGTAACTAACAACAGTGTCAACCCGCAAAATTAATTTAGCATCACCGGCACGGTTGGCCTAGTGGTAAGGCGTCCGCCCCGTGATCGGGAGGTCGTGGGTTCGAACCCCGGCCGGGTCATAAATTGGCAATCTAGTGGCTGCTCCGCCTGGCGTCTGGCATTATGGGGTTAGTGCTAGGGCTGGTTGGTCCGGTGTCAGAATAATGTGACTGGGTGAGACATGAAGCCTGTGCTGCGACTTCTGTCTTGTGTGTGGCGCACGTTATATATGTCAAAGCAGCACCGCCCTGATATGGCCCTTCGTGGTCGGCTGGGCGTTAAGCAAACAAACAATTAAACAAATTTAGCATCAAAATTCCTACTCGGCACAGGAGGCAAATAGGCAGTTGAATTGTGCTATGTATGCAAGTGGAGGGGTGTGCTAACCCCATGCAAAATAAGTTGACACCTCTGTGGTGGTCTACTTTGTGGTTTACACAGAAATGAAGGTAGTTTTAAGCGCTGCTAATACCAGAAAGAAACAAAGAAAAACGAATGAGAAACAAGGGAAGAAAGGGACAAAAGGAAACAAAAAGAAGGTCTAAACCAACAAAATTGTTTTGACTGCCTTGATGAAAAGAGCTATCTTTTTTTCAGGAGAAATGACAAAGGCTATACTGTAGTGGTCTGCGAAATTGTAATTATTTTCTCTCGTTGTTTTTTTTTCTGTTTGTCTTTATTTGTTGATTGGACTTTGTTAAAGTATATATCAGCACAATTTGTACTCTGATTCTTTTTCATACGTTTTTTTTAATTTATTACGTTTTTGGTTGGTCGTTTGTTGGTGGTGGTGGTGATACTGTTGTTATTTCCCCCTCTGCTTCTTTCCATCTGTAAACTGGAAGGGGTGTTTATTTTTCGATAAACACCCAGCAACCAAAACAAATAACCACCCAGCAACAAGTCCGAATCATCGATAGCTCATGGGTTTAGAAGCTACACTTTGTGGGCACTACTTTTAGCAACTGAAAAGTTCAAAACGCCTCAAATGAACGAAATATACATCTCTGGAGCAGACAACACAAATATACCGCAATTAAATTAACGACTATAGGTTCTCAGTTAGCGGTCTTGAAAACGCTCGCTGAAGCTCGCATTTGTCATGATCCGCTAACTTCGACCAATATTTGTAATATTCACGGAGACTCGGCATGTACCCTCTATTTCTCTCTTGTTCGTTAGGCAGTTTTCAAGTGCAATTTTACTTTCACTCTACATTTAATCTTAGTTACTCGCACTGCACCTTTAAAAACTCTCTGGGTCCTAATTCCATCAGGTCCTCACCAATCCCCGGTCTTTTGGTCTTTCTGTCTTCCAAGTGCATGTGATGCAGTTGCACCTTTAATTTTAAAGGGGGTGTTCGACACTTTTTGTACACAATCGAGCTGTGAAGTTACTTTAAATTTCTTAAAAGCCACTTGTGTTTCATTTATTCATTTATCTATTTATTTATTTGAACGTTTGTTCGTTTGTTTGCGTGTTTGTGTGTTTGTTTGCGTGTTTGTTTGTTTGTTCGTTCATTCATTCATCCATCTGTTTATTTTATGTATCTATTCATTAATTCATTCATTTATGTATGTATGTATACATGTATGTATGTATGGATTGATTGATTGATTGATTGATTGATTGATGAATGTATCTGTTTAAATAAATTAATTCATAATAAAAATCCCACTATGCACAGAAAGCACTGTTGATGTTGTGAATGAGGCCAAGTCGATGTGTGTTTTTCCCCTCCTGTAATGGCATGGCTACACGGGAAGAACTGTGCCTTTACCAGGAGTAGCTTACTAATCAGAAAAAAAGAAAATGTATTTTTATTGTTTGAATGTCGTTTACTAGACCAGAGGTGGATGCGTCTACTGCAAGTTCAGCGAGTCAAGCGGTAGAAGAAAAATCATCACGCTGGAGGTTCAGTGCGAACACATATTACAATTACACACATGTGACTTTTTCTTGTCAAATAAAGGGAGGCAACTGTATCAAAATTGACATAATATTTCATCATATTTAACGTTACCAAAAGACAAAACAAAAATAGTCAATCCTCTTGCCTGTATCACCACTAAAAGCTTCTGTTGTTGATTCTAAACATGCTCGTGATATATTGTATATATATGACTTTTTTAAAATAAATAAAACACTGTTTAAACCAATCCTCTAGCCTAAATGTGTCGAACGGCTCCTTTAAAACTAGGCAGTGGCCTGACAAATTGAGACAGAAGTCAGCACTCCATTAAGTCTGGGAGCACTAAGTGTTAACCCCAGCCAGACACCCACAAGATGGCCCCAGCGCGAGACAAAAGCTTCAACATTGAAATTCTAGCAGTGGGGAAAGGGAGGTAACAGACGCGACATCGGATGGTCTCCCCTGCGTGATTTTAATTGGCTGCGACTTTGGTCTGCTACGCTCGCTTCTTCTTCTTTTTCTTCTGCTTCTTCTTTCTTTTTCTTTTCTTTCTTTTGAGGAGCCCGTAATACTTATGTTTTCGTTTACAGTAAGCTTTTTGCTTTTTCGATTTTTTTTCTCACCTTTTTTTCTCCTTGAAGGTTAGTTCCATTTCGTAAAACATGTGGGAAAAACAAAGGAAAGAGTGGGGAAAAAATACACACACAAAACCACACTCGAAAAAAAACCCCAGAGTAAATGGGAAACTAGAAGGGGGGAAAAAGAAGAGAAAAGAGGGAAAGAGAAAGACCATCCATTTGCCGAGTAACAAGATAATCACATTTGACGTACAAATGGATCAGAAGAAAGAAAAAGTACAAAAGTACAAAAGCAGAGTTCATTGCAATATTGGATGCTATGGGACTGTTCTGAAAATTAAAGTCTTTTCACCTGGTTTTAACAGTCGAGAAGTCATATATGAAACATAAAAGCACAACAAGTTACAAGTGCTTTTATGGACAATATTTTGAATCGTCGGACAGCATCCTTCCTATATTTAAACTAATGAATGACATACAAAAACAACATGAAGAAAATGTACTACAGAGAGAGAGAGAGAGAGAGAGAGAGAGAGAGAGAGAGAGAGAGAGAGAGAGAGAGAGAGAGAGAGAGAGAGAGAGAGAGAGAGAGAGAGAGAGAGAGAGAGAGAGAGAGAGAGAGAGAGAGAGAGAGAGAGAGAGAGAGAGAGAGAGAGAGAGAGAGAGAGAGAGAGATTCATAGTGTACCGCAAAGTCTGTAAATAAAAACTGAAGCTGTTAGAAATAGGTTTTCATTGCGGAGCCCTATTGTGTCTCATTTTGATGCCAGAAAAAGTACGCAGTCATTCAAATATGAAAGCATTGAAAATGCATTTACCGGCTGAACTTTATCCTTTAAAACTTGACAAAATTGCAGTTTCTAGGTGAAAGAAAACGCTCTTATACACGAAATAAAAGATAAAAACAGAAAGAAAGAAAGAAAGAAAGAAAAAAAATAAAAAGAAAGAAAGAAAGAAAAAAAAGAAAAAGAAAGAAAGAAAGAAAGAAACAGAGGAAAAAAGAAAGAAAGAACGAAAGAAAGAAAGAAAGAAAGAAAGAAAGAAACAGAGGAAAAAAGAAAGAAAAGAACGAAAGAAAGAAAGAAAGAAAGAAAGAATAAAAGAACAAAAAGTGAGGAAGAGAGAAAGAAAGAAAAAAGAAAGAGAGAGACCCGGAGAGAGAGAGAGAGAGAGAGAGAGAGAGAGAGAGAGAGAGAGAGAGAGAGAGAGAGAGAGAGAGAGAGAGAGAGAGGGGGGGGGGGGACAAAGAAAGTTAGTAAGAAAGAAAGAAAGAAGGAAAAAAAGAAAGAAAGAAAGAAAGAAAAGAAACAGAGAAAAGAAAAAACGATAACAAGAGGAGCTACATTTGTAATGTAATCGAGGCGATATAGAGAGCAGTAGATTGATGTATTCTTGAAAGTACTACAGACGTCTTAAATAAAATCCGTCGGAGGAGTCAGAAACAAGTCGCGTAAGGCGAAATAACAACATTTAGTCAAGCTGTCGAACTCACAGAATGAAACTGAACGCACTGCTTTTTTCACCAAGACCACATACTCGTAGTTTCGTCAGTCCACTGCTCGTGGCAAAGGCAGTGAAATCGACAAGCCATGCAGAATAGTGCGGTAGTGGTCGCGCTGAGCAGGATAACACGCTTTTCTGTATGTCTATTCTTTTTAGCTTACTGAGTTTGTTTTTAATCCAAACATATCATATCTATATGTTTTTGGAATCAGGGACCGACAAGGAATAAGATGACATTGTTTTTAAATCGATTTCGGAAAATAAATTTTAATCATAATATTTATATTTTTAATTTTCAGAGCTTGTTTGTAATCCAAATATAACATATGTATATGTTTTTGGAATCAGAAAATGACGAAGAATAAGATGAAATTGTTTTTGGATCGTTTAATAAAAAAATAATTTTAATTACAAGTTTCCGAGTTTTAATGACCAAACTCATTCATTAGTTTTTAAGCTACCAAGCTGAAATGCAATACCAAAGTCCGGCCTTCGTCGAAGATTGCTTGGCCAAAATTTCAATCAATTTGATTGAAAAATGAAGGTGTGACAGTGCCGCCTCAACTTTTACAAAAAGCCGGATATGACGTCATCAAAGGTATTTATTGAAAAAACGAAAATATTTCCGGGGATATCATTCCCAGGAACTCTCATGTCAAATTTCATAAAGATTGGTCCAGTAGCTTAGTCTGAATCGCTCTACACACACGCACGCACAGACACACACACACACACAGACACACATACACCGCGACCCTCGTCTCGATTCCCCCTCTATGTAAAAACGGGCGCATTTGTTAAGATTGTTGTTCTTTTTAGATAATTTCAAAATGTTCATATTTTGAGTCCATCCGGACTTCTACTTTCACACATCTGAAGAAGATCCTCAGCGTTAAACGCGTGTTCACCAGTGTGTCGACTACGTTACTGTTACGTTCTGCGTATTTTAGACATTAAAAAATTACATTAACGAAACAAAACACAACAAACCAAACACAAAAATAAAAACAAATTCATTGATACACTTTTGGTTGTGGGTCTGTCTTTCTTCTTCAAATTCTTACTTTAAATGAAAATAAAAATAAAATGCCACGACAGTAAAATCATCTATCTTCTACCCTTCTCTTGTCTTAAAAAGAAAAAGAAAAAACAGCTACAACAAACAAACAAGAAACACGCCGAATTCTAGTTTCAGTCCTTTCCAAGACGCACGAGAGTCCTCACCGTTAAAACACCCGTGTTTAACAGTCCCAAACGATTATCTCCCTTTTGTGCCGACTACGTCACCGCACGCGCTGACAAGGCGACAGATGTCATATCAAACCCTCGGACCCTCCTCGCTGCCTTCCCTGTCCCTCCCCGACCCCCCGGGAGCTCCTTCTGCACGCTCATTAGCAGCCGCGCGTGAGTGAGTTTGTCTCGCGACACGCCGGCTTCTGGCGGGGCTAATTACTCCTCCTCGGTTGTCGTCCTTGGGCCAGGAGGTCAGAGGTTGAACAAATGGCTGTCGGTGGCTAACGGGTTGTGTGCGCCTGCAACGATTTTGACTGACTGACTGACTTGACGCCTTCCTGCGGGTGGAATTTTGATTGAAATAGATTTTTTTGATTATCATTGATCAGACACAAATATTCTCTGATCTTCTTGCAACTCATTTATTCACTTATTCCACTGGTGAAGTCTGTAAGTGATAGGTTAACGTGAGGACTGTTTATTGCTGCGCTTTGACTGAATGACGCCTGTAATTGGGTTGTTAAGGCCAAACAAAAAATAGGTGTGGTTACGGTAACATAGCCAAAAAAAATAGGGTAGGTAGGTAGGCAATCACTTTTTTTTTTAAACTTTTTTTTCTAATGTGTACAAATTAAACCTACTTGACAGGGAAATAAGTGTGCGACACGGGCGCTTTCGCTTTCATTGCGTTTTTTGCACTCGTTTGGTTTTTTTTTTGGTTTTTTTTTGACAAATGTAATAAAAAGTTATAGGATCGGCCCCTAAAAATAGGGTAGGTCGGGTTACCGTAACCACACCTATTTTTTTTTTAGGCCTAATTGAAATATATTTCTTTTATTGTCACCGATCGGAAAAAAACAGTTGTACTGCCGTTTTCTTTCTGCGCTTCATTTGTTCGCTTATTACACAGATGAAACTACAGGGTTAAGCTGAACATCCGGCACGCTTACTTTTGTTCCGCTTATTTGTTTACATTACGTTGTATTCGTCCATCAAGTCAGATATTACATTGCTTTTTATCAAGAGCACGTTTATAGGCTTAGCTTGTTGTGCTTCATTTATTTCATTGATTGTACGCGGCATTGTTATTTGTAATTGTCTTAATACAATTGTTTACATTATTCTAGAAGCAACAAAAACCGCGTCTTTTCATCAAAATGAAAGCAGAGACTGCTGTTGACAGTCATATTTGAAGAAAGTATGCTATGATTCATGAATATTTAACTTCCTTGAGAACGACAGCAAGTTTAAGCTAGTATCAATAAAACAATGTTTGTATTACTGTTTTGTTGGTTTATCTGTGTCTTATTGTGTGAGTGTGTATGTTTATATGGTATGATTTGTTGCCTTATTTGTTTGTATGCCCTTGTGTGTCTTTCTTTCTTTATTTTTGTGTCCTTTCGCTCTTTCTTCTTCTGTCGTTTCTCATTCTTTCTTTGCCTCTTTACTTGTAGCATCCGGCAAAAAGACATAGTTTGCATCAAGTGAACTGATAGCACTTTTTAACTACAAAAGCTGTTGTAATATATAAAAAAACAAAAAACAAGCAAGTTGTCGTTTTCATGGCTTTACGATCAATCTGTAAGTTGAGAAACTCCTCATCACCGATTACCTTCCTCATCCCTCCTCCCCACCACACCTTCTCCCCTTCACTTCCCCCACCTCCCCACCCCTCCCCCCTACATCCACCCCATCACCACACCCCCACCCTTCACCAAAACCGGTCCATCCTCTTACGACTTAGCTCGCTTCAGTCGAGTTTTCCAGGGTTTCCAATTTATCGTCATTTCCGGTCAATCGGACAGCGGACCGGTCCTGGTACCGCCTGACTGGGCCAGTGAACGCCAGTGGACGGAGAGGGTCGGCCTGGATGCAATCAGGCCACCATTTTCATGGAGATCCCCGCCCCTCCCGCTCCTAATTGTCTTTCAAAAGACGCGCCTCGCCATCTTTGCGCAACTTCCTCGTCTTCTCTGGCAGGAGAGCTCCGCTGTTGTAGCGGGCGACAATCAGACGCAATCAAGGGGCGTAATCACGCGACGCCCTGCTTCTCTGGAGTTTTTACTTTTTTTCTTCAGATTTTTTTCTTTCTTTTTTCTGTGTTTTCTTCTGCCTGTTTTTCTGTTTGTTTTCTCTATATAAGTTTCTGACTCTTTTTCTCCTTAAAAATAATATGTATTTACTTTTGGTGGGGAAAGAACCTATCTCTGGATTTTGGTCCATGCTTATGCGATTTGCTTGGTGGGTTTTTTTCTTCACCAGTTCCGTTGGAAAAATGAAGATACAAGTAAAGAGCAATGTTACAACCAGCATTTAAAAAACAAAAAAGAAAGGATATTGTCTAGGGCCGTAAAAATGTTAGAGTTGTTATAAGCTAGTATGCTCTGTTTTAACAGTCTCTGCGTGAGGTTTTCTTGCAGTCACGTGGAAAGACTAAAGGGAAATTTCTGTGTTTTGTATTTATTTATTATTTTTGAACACAGCAGACACTACAGTGTTTGTTCTTGATCGTGTCCTTGTGAATAGTCACGCGCCATGTATGGTAGTCACAGATTTCAAGTTTTCTCCGATCACTGCCACAATCACTGCCACAATGTCGGCGAACTTTGCTTTTTACTGGCAGTCAAGTCTACTTGGACATGTCATATTTTGCATAAAAATCCTTTCGAGTTTGAGGAATACAGACCAAAACTATTCATAACACTTTTGAAAATCTGCATTCGGGATCTGCAAGTACACGCATGTGTAGCGTATCAACTGATATTCTCCAAAACCAAACAAGGTGATGTTAGTTCTACAAAACCAGACATCCTTTTTAAAATCCCGTTTTAATCTAGAAACAACAATAAACTGCCCTTTTCTTTTTAGAATAAAGACTATCCTTGCAAAAGTGATGACATATGACCACATAGGTGTAACTTTCGAATATGGAAATCATCTTTGATTTCTATAAGCTCCGGTCAATGGTCGTCTCTCCACCTCTCTTTCTCTCTTTCTCACTCACTCACTCACTCTCTCTCTCTCTCTCTCTCTCTCTCTCTCTCTCTCTCTCTCTCTCTCTCTCTCGGTGCACCCTCTCTCTCTCTCTCTCTCTCTCTCTCTCTCTCTCTCTCTCTCTCTCTCTCTCTTCCGTAATAACGCTCTATCCCCTCACCTCCAATGAGATTATACAGACACCTGTACGATTAGTTTATTCAGAAGACACTTGTTAAGCTCATATGATTTACGCTCAATTGATCTGTCACCTTTCCATGCAGCACAAATAGCTTATTTATAAAACATGCTTTCTTAATTCAAATTATTCACGCACAATTAATCTGTCACTTCTCCATGCAGTACCAGAATCAAGAAACTCAAAACTCCCACAGTAGAAACTGACAAAGGAGGGGGGAGGGAAAAGTCAAAAGGTGTCACCAAGCAAGGTGAACTCATTGGGCGGGGGAGTTGGTGAAGGGGTGACTGGGGGGACGCCACGCGACCCTGCTCCCCCCACTTTTCAAATACACCAAAAGTTCTGCAACCATGACTCTTTCTTCCACAAATACAGTGGAACCCCCCACCCCATTTTAAGACCTTTTGGTTTGAAACTTACCGCTTTAAGATTATGAAGACCATATCTAGCGGTTTTCTCAGATTTTCTGTTCTTTTCAGTCTGTAAATGTACCCCCAAAGTAAATTTTAAGGGGCTTATTGTCCGTCAGGTCTTAATTGCCTATATTGGACATGAATTGGTTTATACGATTCGAGTTAGTTTTACGCCCTCACGGCTTTTGATGTATGCGTGTTTAGGTGGTATCAGCCATCTGCATTTATGGTAGAATGACCAAGATCTTTAACGTGCCATTGTGGTGACACGGGGGTGGGAGATGGATACCGTCTCTGGGTCTGCACATAAAGTTGACCCGTGTCCGTCCCGGCCCGGATTCGAACCAGCGACCTTTCGATCACAAGTCCAGTGCTCTACCACCTGAGCTACCCGGGCCCCCCCATGTACCCCCGTTTTTAAGACTCTTCTTATCAAGAATTCATGTCCTCAGATCCGGGGCGGTCTTAAAAGGGGGTTCCACTGTACCACGAAAGCCCTGCAATCACAACTCTTTCTTCCGCAAATACCTGCATCATCTTCATGCGGACGGGTTGTTAGAGGCGAAAGGTATCTGAAGCGTTCCAACAGTCGAAGCTATTAAGGACACAATGAGTCTGAGAGAGGACTTGCGCTCGTGCTACCTCCTCTCCTTTCATTACGCCTCATGATGATCATTACCTGTTAAGTAGCTCTTGTGAGGACCCCCCTGCTGGTGTCACCTGAGTGATCCTATTTGCGGGAGTGTGCAGGTATTGGGGGTCTTGTCGTCTGGCGTAGAACTTTCGCTGCTGTGTGATTTTCGGGGCAAGGTGTTGTAGCTGGATAACCGTCATACGTGTGAAATGTTGTCACTTTTCCCTTGTTCTTGGACTGTTCTGGATTGTTGTTTCGTTTACCGGGAAAACACTCTTCTGTGATCTAAGAAAGTAAGTGAGGTAAACGCTCTCAATAACATTTGTTTAAACAGTAACAGTGAAAGGTATGCGGAACCAGTCTCAATTTAGGGCGATTACGTACCTTTGGTGGTTTTTTAAAAATATTTATAGATCTTGTCATATTATAGCGCCACTCTCTGCGTCGCTTGGTTATGATTATCTTATATGCTGTAAAAAAATAAAAATAAAAAAAAGGAGGTAGCTATTGTAATATATTGACACATGAATGTATTTGTGATACCCTTACAGCTTTGTTGCGCTGTTTTACTGTAAGATTTGTTTTTTTAGTTACTTTGATATTGGTATGGTACTGTTCTGGTTTTGTCTTCTGTTTCAGTTAACTTTTTACATCCACTGCTTTTTCATCTCCCATTTTTCTGTCTTCTGTTCTTTTGTCTTTTTTCACCCATCCAGGAACGAATCTCTTTTAAAAATGTTTCTGTCTTGTTGACCAAAATGCTTGCTTGCCACTTCGACAAGTTAACACCCAACAAGCATTTCATCTTGCAAATTAGTTGCTTGAAGTTTTCTCATGAATTGTAATTCCCGTCAATCACACGTATAAGCGACGAAGTTTCAGACCAGGACACAAACTTTCACGCCGACATTTTCAAGGTGAGATGTTGTCTTTTCCCGACTCTGTCGCGATCACAGAAGGCGGCTGTCGTTCTGTTACAATAATCATGACACCCTCCTCCCTCCCACCTTCCCCCCACCTTCTCCCCTCTCCTCCTTCTTCCTTGCGTTACGAACAAGAGACGAGGTGTTAGCCGTGAGAGCGTTGAAGAGGTTACGGGCATTGTACTGGCGGGAGCGAAGGAGGTGGTAATCCATTGTGAAGAAAGAGTCTGCAAACAGCATCGGCCCACTCCAATGGCTCCCTAAGGAGGCAAATTATTGTCGTGGAGGGCTTGTGGGCAGATGAGCGCTGTAATGTAACAGCTGACGTTATGAATTGTCATATCCGACTGACGAGAATGGGAAGCTGGACTGTGACAATCGTCGTCATCATCATCATCATCATCATTATCAACATCATCATCATTGTCGTCATCATCATCGGTGCTTGCTGCATGCACTTTGAGAAAAGTCCGTGCTGATTTCTTCTGCTGGATCGTTGGTGGGGTTGGAGTTTGTCTTTGTATGCTGATGGGGGTCAGCTAGTGGTTGACATTTTTCCAGGGGGTCTTTTTTCTTTTCTTTTGTGAAGGATACTCTGTTGCTGCGTTGGTAGGGTACACACGATCTGGTTACCACATCGTTGCATGTACTTAAAACCTTACTTCCACCACTCTCCTTTTTACATTTAGTCAAGTTATGACTAAATGTTTTAACATCGAGGGGGGAATCGAGACGAGGGTCGTGGTGTATGTGTGTGTGTCTGTGCGTGTGTGTGCGTGTGTGCGTGTGTGTGTGTGTGTGTGTAGAGCGATTCAGACTAAACTACTGGACCGATCATTATGAAATTTGACATGAGAGTTCCTGGGTATGAAATCCCCGAACGTTTTTTTCATTTTTTTGATAAATGTCTTTGATGACGTCATATCCGGCTTTTCGTGAAAGTTGAGGCGGCACTGTCACGCCCTCATTTTTCAACCAAATTGATTGAAATTTTGGTCAAGCAATCTTCGACAAAGCCCGGACTTCGGTATTGCATTTCAGCTTGGTGGCTTAAAAATTAATTTATGACTTTGGTCATTAAAAATCTGAAAATTGTAAAAAAAAATAAAAATTTATAAAACGATCCAACTTTACGTTCATCTTATTCTTAATCATTTTCTGATTCCAAAAACATATAAATATGTTATATTTGGATTAAAAACAAGCTCTGAAAATTAAATATATAAAAATTATTATCAAAATTAAATTGTCCAAATCAATTTAAAAACACTTTCATCTTATTCCTTGTCGGTTCCTGATGCCAAAAACATATAGATATGATGTGTTTGGATTAAAAACACGCTCAGAAAGTTAAAACAAAGAGAGGTACAGAAAAGCGTGCTATCCTTCTTAGCGCAACTACTACCCCGCTCTTCTTGTCAATTTCACTGCCTTTGCCATGAGCGGTGGACTGACGATGCTACGAGTATACGGTCTTGCTGAAAAATGGCATTGCGTTCAGTTTCATTCTGTGAGTTCGACAGCTACTTGACTAAATGTTGTATTTTCGCCTTACGCGACTTGTTGTTGTTATGATCGTTGTCTGAGGAACGATGAAATTGTTGAATCTATATAGATCAAGTGTCGAAGTCTCTCTCTCTCTCTCTCTCTCTCTCTCTCTCTCTCTCTCTCTCTCTCTCTCTTTCTCTCTCTCTCTCTCTCTCTCTCTCTATTTTGTTTGGAGGGTGCATGGTGGGTGGGTGTTGATTGTTGTAGATCTTTGGCGAGTTCTTCAATCAATTCATGCACTGTGCCACGAAGCTGAATTTCTTGTCTACGTCTATATTATTTTTTTTAATGTTTCTTATCCTTAAAGTCTTAAACAATATTGAGAATAGTTTGTTTTACGAGTAAACTTTTGTACCATTAAAAAATTACAACTCATTCAATTACCGTTTGGATGTCTTTGAACAAAACCAATCGCAGAACTCTGTTTGAAGAAACCGTTTCACTCACAAGAAAATAACTATCCGTTTGTGTGTGTGTGTGTGTGTGTGTTTTTTTTTTAAATAATAAAACAAAAACACCATGCAAGCATGCAAGCAAAAAGTGAACTACCATATTATTAACCATGAGATGCACTCTTTTTAAATGTTCTTTTTTGGTGCATGTGGATTGAAAACTAACATATAGTATCTTGGTTTGGCGCAAACAAAAGTATTTCGTAGGAGGAGGAGGAGGAGGAGGAGTGGGTTTCAAGGTCAAACACACAAAAACTAGGAGGGTTCGAAAACAATCTACAGAGGGGTGGGGGGTGGGGGGTGGGGTTGATGGTATTCGAGCAGGTGACTGACACAGACTTTTGCAATTCTCATAATTCTTATAGCAAGACAGAAAACCATGGAGAGCGGAAGAGGGGAGGAAAGTTGAGGACTGCAAAGGAAATATAGTCAGTAACCATCTTCCTGTCACCATCAACATATTTTGGTGACTTTCGTGGTAAGGGTTGCAGGGTGCTGGGCTGTGTGTGATGCAAAGGCTGTAATCAGTGTTCACTCTCTTGGTTGCAATTTGGTATCCTCCAGGAAATTGTATTTCCGTTCCGTGTGTGCATACTTCTTGCAACTATGGCACATTGCTCTGCTGCATGTAGATTTTTCTGCTGATTCGACCGGGTTTGTGGGTACTGATCGAGTCCCTTTTTGTCTTTTTTTTCTCTTTTGGTCTTTCAGTGTTTTGGAAAAGTGATAAAAAAAAACCTGCTGTTCAATCTAAGTGGAAGACTGCATGAACAAAAGCGAGGCAAGTTCCGTACTGAATTCTGCATGATTGTTTTGTTTGTTTCTAAAGGTCCTGCGATAATTGCGGGATAAACAAGATGTTTATATCTGGCCATATAGCGCAAATAGCATGCACACGACCATACATGTTTCGAGAAAAGACCCCAAAACAACTGAATTCTTGCAGACCAACACACAGACACACACGTATACGCACACACGTCCACGTACACACACACACGCACACACATACACACACACACACACACACACACACACACACACACACACACACACACACACACACACACACACACACACACACACACATATATATACATATATATTTCAATTGTTTCTTTCTCAACTTCTGATGATTTATATATTATTTATATATTTATAATTCGCAGAATTACACGCCCCTCAGGAAAGCCTGGCAACAGGTCGAAAATTTGGGCTGCCACTTGAAATTCTTTGTTTGGCTTTTCTTTTCCTTGATTTTGTTATATATATATATATATATATATATATATATATATATATATATATATATATATATATATATATATATATATATATATCATATATATATATATATTATACTCTCTCTCTCTCTCTCTCTCTCTCTCTCTCTCTCTCTCTCTCTCTCTCTCTCTCTTTCTCTCAGTGCACACGAGTGAGTGCGAAAACGCAGTCAAGGTGTTATTCACGAAACAACACGAACACCTATATATATAAGACATCTGTCCGCACCTTTGCAGGCCCCTTTCCACAAAGACCAATGGCAAGATCTGTCTTGCCAAATGTGTTCTTTCTCCCCCGTTTCCCTTGCATGGTGTTGTCATCCATGTGAAATCTGTACAACTAGTAGGCTGAACCAGTTTCCCATAGTGGTTGAGTTACTTTTCTTTACTTTTTATGACCAAATGGTTTTTTTTCTCTTGGTAAATGTTCCGTTGTGTAATCCGCCTAGTGTATAGTTAATACAGTGCCATTAATAAAAGGTTATGATTTGTTTTTAAAGTGAAGTTTACTGCTTTTGTTCTTCTTGTTTGCCGCCCATGGTCAACTGTGATAGCTAACAAATTTATATCCATAACCGGAATAACAAGAGCAGCAACAGCCACGACAATCAAACTGATGTGTGCAGAAAACAAGACAAACCCAATCTTATACTAGGGCCTCATGGCCCTAGAAAAAAACAAACAAACAAACAAACTGTTCCTTTGGCTGGCGATGTCGATCTTGCAAATTAGGTTAGAAAAATTGCAATATAATCCTTTACTCAAAGCAAAACACAAAACATTGTACGGTATTTGTATTTTTGACCCAACATTTAACATAACATTTAACACAGATCGAGACTGTCAGTGTTCCTCCCAGACCGCGCCGAGATATGTGTAAAATGTCATATTTGGGTCAAAAATACACATAAAATTTATGTATCGATCGATTTTAGTTACGATTGAACGCTCACAAATATGCACTCTTTAAAAGTCTTGGATATCCGCCTAAATATGAAGTTTACAATCAATCAATCAATCAATCAATATGAAGCTTATATAGCGCGTATTCCGTGGGTACAGTTCTAAGCGCTTGTCGAAGAGTTGTCAACACAGGACTAACAAAGAAACTAACATCTACAGACGGACACGAACCCTATCACACACTAGCAAACCCTGATAAACATACAACAAACATGGTGTTTAGCAACAATGTACACATCAATAGCTAGGTCCAAACAAAATAATATTAAGCACACAAAGAAAACACCTCTCACAGAGCACAGCACAAGAATGTCTTTTGGGGCACAACACATCACGTCGAACATGAAAGTCGCAGCCAGCTACGGAAAGAACTGAGTCTTCAACCTACTCTTGAACGCGTCAAGAGAGGGGCTCTGGCGAAGCTCAAGCGGCAGGGAGTTCCAGACGGAGGGGCCCGCGGAGGGGAATGCACGCTGACCAGCAGATGCGAGTTTCGAGCGAGGGATGTGAAGGCGGAGTGGGTCAGCAGCAGAACGAAGGGGACGGTCGGAGGGCTGGGTGTACAGGTCCAGGGAGGATTGAAGGTACTCGGGAGCAGAGTCGTTGAGACACTTGTAGACGAGAGTGGACAGTTTGTAGGAGATTCGGGTGTTGACAGGGAGCCAGTGCAAGGAGCGAAGTAGGGGGGTGATGTGGTCTCGCTTCGTCTTCCTCAACGTCAGCCTGGCAGCAGCGTTCTGGACTCGTTGTAGGCCATGAATGGATGAGGCGGGGAGGCCAGCCAGAAGGGAGTTGCAGTAGTCCAGGCGACTGAAGATGAGGGAGACAACCAGCTTGACACAGGCGTCGTGGGTGAGGTAGCGACGGATGGAGGCGATGCGTCGTAGGTGGAAAAAGCAGGTCTTGATGATGAAGGAGATGTGTGTCTGCATGGAGAGAGTGGAGTCGAGAAAGACGCCAAGGCTCTTGACAGCAGGGGAGAATGGAACAGTCGCGTCATCCAGCTGGAGGTCGGTCACAGTGAGGGAAGCAATCTTCTGTCGTGTTCCAACGAGAAGGGCCTCCGTCTTCTCACTGTTCAGCTTCAACTTGTTCTCAGTCATCCAGTTCTTGATGTCAGTGAAACAACTGGAGATGGATCCCAGGAGATGGTCAACGTCCTCCGGCTTGGCGCTGTTCTGGAGCTGCGTGTCATCGGCAAAGAAGTTGTAGTTCAAGCCGTGGCGTTCGATGACCAGGGAGAGTTTTGTCGGACTCTGATGTAACATGGCTCAAAGACATCCTGAACTCAGGTCAAAATGAGTTCGGCTCATTCTCTCCCTGACAGGATGCCTTGAGTTTCCTTTTCTGGCAAGGAAACCGATAATTTTTTTTTTTAACATATTTAGAGCTTTTTGTAATGTATTATTGATATAAGCAGATTTGCGATCGTCGATAATAATTTTTCATGGTCACGGTGTTTTGTAATTTTTAAATTGCAAAGGAATTGATATGTAAGACAGTTTCAAGCGAGCTAATTTTCGCGGCTGTATTTACTGTGCAAACAACTCTAAATATGGCAAAAGTGTCACGTGATAATCAACCGTTTGCCCGGGTTTCGGCGCTAACTGGAGCAGACGATTTTTTCTGTAACCAGTTGACAGTGATGAAACCATATATTACGGTCTCCTTCCGGCAGCAGTCCCAAAATGTCGACTTGTTTTGACCTTAGAACGATGTCTTTATCATAACTGTGAAGAACAGAACGGAGATCACTGTCGAAGTCGGCCAATCTGCAATCATTTTCGTCTCGCGAACACTGATCTCAAATTTAGATCAGTGCTCGCGAAAACCATATGGGAGATAACTCTGTATTTTTGTTTTGATAGATTCGCGTAGGACTGTAGCGTCCGGTCAGGGAGAGAATGAGCCGAACTCATTTTGACCTGAGTTCAGGATGGGGTCAAAGAAGGAAAATCCAATGTTCAATCGATTCATAATGAATGATTCAACAATTAACATAGTATTTACACAGCTCCAAAAAACAGTACGTGTTGACGTCACCCGCACGCGTCGAACAGAGCTTGGTCCACATACACACGAATTGTAGATCCTGCATGGCAAACATGTGACGTAACAGATGCACTTGCATGATGACGCTAGAAAAAGCATTATTTTGATGACGGTACACATATACACGTACTTGTTTTGACCAACAACAGAAACAACAAAAACAACAAAAACAAAACAACAAAAACAAAACAACAAAAACAAAACAACAAAAACTTACTGGATCTCTCTACCCTAGCTTACGAGGGACAACTTATACATTGAGTCTCAGTGTCGAGCGGAGTTTTTGTGTCACTTTTCTCCGAGCAGGATACAGCTTTTTAGTATCACAGCTATAAACTATGGGAACCCATTTCGGATATAAGAAGGTATTACTCCACCACTTTTTCTGTTCTTGTTCTTTTAAGATCTTATTCAAAATAAGTATCAGTAACCAATAACAAACAAACAATTAAGGCTCGGACTCATAAATAGCTTACCTTACAAGGCCCAAATACAAAATTGCATGACAGAACATGATGGTGCATGACTCGACTACATTTTAATGCCATACAAACACAGTTCGCGAGCTAGCGGCAGAACAAAACAAAAACAACAATAAATTTACAAGCAAAAACGGAAGGAAGAATGCAGAGAAGGATAAATGAACGGCTTTGGACATGTTCAAATTGATTATGCCTGATCAGTCAAGCGGGTTTGGGCAAAAATATCAATAGATGTATTGGTATTTTAGTGCATGTTCAATGTGTGTGAGTACTATAGTGTTTGAAAGTCGCTTGTTCATTTCAATACCTGTTATTTTCTCAGGCGCCAGGAGATTGGTTCCGCATATAACTCTCACTTACTCTATTGCATGCACATGTCGTAAATAATCTGAGCGCTACTTTGTTTCTCAGGTTTATAAATATACTCATATCATCTGCCGTCGTTAACATCTAAAAGGCGCTCTGTAGTGTTAACAGCGGTGCTCTTGATGCACGCTCTGTCGCCTGTCCAAAACAAACACTACCAGGCGACGACAATAAACGTACCAGACTAATCACCGCTCTGTTTTGACGTCACGGCGCGCGACACGTCACGGTGACGTGATCACGACGTCATTGGCTGCGGGGATGACGCGGCGACGCCCTTAACGCGCACCTTGGTTTGAAATCATGACCTCTCACTTTTTCAGACTGTTTTGATTTTAAGTCTACTGACTCTATAATACACCATGATTTGACGCAGCTAACGGGTGACCCGTTTAAGAGCCAGCGAGTTGTTTTGCTACAACAGGTTCGTGTTGCGGAGGTGTTGTTTTGATATCGGGGCGCCTGGGCGGTGTTTTTGGTGTCTAGCGTGTGTTTTTCATTCGGTATTATGTTTCTGATTCCTAAATGTTTTGGGGCGTTAGTTTTGATGTGTCGTCGAAGCGCTTTTTATAAGTCGGGTGCGGGGGTGTCTTTTTGTAAAACTGCGGCGCCTGATTTGTGACTGAGCTGGTTGATTTTCTCCTATTTATTTATTTATTTATTTTGCCAAGACGCCATGCAGAAATTTTACAATAAGAGTAACAGCTTAAATCGATCGTTGCACTCGTTTGCTGTCATGTTTAGTTTTAATCAGTTCCTGCTTGCTGTAGGATAGTGAAAGAAGTGTCATATTTCTACTTCTTTTTCGGGTGTCGTTGTCCGACATTGGTCATTTTACACCATTTACATATATACGTGACACCGCTTAATTTCCCGACGCATTCAGTAGCCATACTCCGTCTACGGGTGATGTAAAAAGCTTCTTCGTTTTTATTAAATTATCAGCAGTATAGCATTTACCTGTATTCCTTTGCTTCAGTGCCACCCTTATTCAGATTCACGGCCGGGAAAAAAACATGACCAACTTAACGCCATTGTCAGAAGGAGGCTCGGTTGCACAAAGTTAAGTCCCTAATAAATTGTTATCATCTTTTTGCTTTTATTCGTTTTTATGCGCACGATTCTTTTATAATAATGCTCTGAATAATGCAAATAAGTTGAGTTATGATATACAAATAATGATTCAAATTGATGTCTATAGTATGCCCTATACTGTCCAGGAATCTTTAACAGTAGACATACCTGGACTTTGAGATATTTACAAATAACACGCGGTCGATACTAGACTCAAAATAAGAACTATTGATAAAACATGGGTAAACAAGCCACGAACAAACCCTAACCGAACCCACTAACCACTGAACTATCGAGAACCTGCGCTAACTGACGTCTCGATTAAAGTAATGCAAATCATGTCGCGAAAAGAAAGTTTCCACTGCCGATCAAAAGCAACTATTGATAAAATATGGGTTAACAAGCCACGAACAAACTTTTTACCGAACCTCCTAGCTACTATCGAGAACCTATACAGCTGACTTATCGATTAAAATGTTGCAAAATGTCGTTGAAAGAACGTTGCCACTGCCAATCAGAAAAGGTTTCCTTTCATCATGAAAAAAATCTAAGCAACGATCAATCCCCCCTCCCCCTCCCCCCTCCCCCTCCCCGCCTTCACCTGTCCGAATTAAATTACATGATATCGGTATATGATATGCATAATATATATTCGAAGAGACGAGAGTTGTCGTCCCATGTCCAAACAAAATTCCATTGCCGATCAGAAAAGCCTCCGTTTCTGGTCATCGAACGGACCTTCCACGATCAGCACTCCATTTACCCTCTCCCTTATCCCCCCTTCAATATACCTATCTCATTACCGTTCTTATTACCAATGTTGCAAAATATGTATATGATGATATGCATAAACTATATTTATTCCCGAACGGAACGAGCGTCCGCAAAATTCCGCTGCTCGCGATCGGCGTCTCAGTTTTTGTCTCGGCCGGTAGAAACCATCGCCGTTGTCGATTCGCCTGGGACAACAGACATCAGTCATTCTTTTCAGCATCGCGCGTTGAAGCCCCGCCCACTGCGTTAAGCCTCCGCAGGGGGTCTCCCCTCGACCAATCAGCAACCAGCGCCGCGCGTGGATAGAAGGGTGCACGCGCTCCTTCGTCTCTGCAGGCCTTTTGTGTGATTTGATTGGTTCCACCTCGAGCCGTCACTTTCTTTCCCAAACCGCTGTTCATATAAGATGAACGATCAGGAAAATTTCATTATTTGCCTTAATTTTTGTTGCAGGGAAATCCCCCATATCGACGACTTAAACGTGAGAACGTTGTGATATCAGGCGATTAAACGCTGGAGCGACTTCGACAGTCTAACTGAGAAGATCTCGTCGTCGGACACAAAAGAAAATAATAGGGAGAAAAGAAACTGGACGGAGTGGACTTCACTGTCGGGAAAATACTCATACTGAAAGTGTTGTTGAAAAAAATGAGAAACTGTTGAATGAACAGCAAGACGAAACGTGTCATTTTTTTAGTAGGGAAAAATGCTTCGTTGTTGAAACCGGGAGACATTTGTTGGACATACAACAAGCAGAAAAGTGTCACTGAATTTCTTAGTCGAAAAGAGGCTGAGAGTGGTGTGAAAACCAGGACAAAATATTGAACCTACACTGAGAAGAGAAGTGTCAATTTCTTTGTGGAATAAAAAGCTGCGGTGAAAAGTCGTTTGGATGAGTGCCGTAACGGGAGACGCCGACAAAGCCGATACGGCCATCTTGGCGCGCTACTACCACCACTACTACAACACGACCCCCACCAGCGACGCCGTCAACCGTAGCCACCACGACTACCTCCAGCGTAGCCACGACTACATCAGCGAGCGACGACAACAACAACATCAACAACAGCAACAACAACAACTCTCTCATCATCATCATCACCACGACAACGCGGCGGGTTCGACGACGACGACGGCGGCGACGACGATGAGTCTGAGCGATGACCAGCGAGTATCGGGGTCCGACGACCGAGGGGAGGTGAAGAGAAAGTGTGACGATTTTCCCTCCCTGTACTCGTTGGACACTGGTCATCCTTCGGCCCCTAGAGTACTGTCTGACCCCTCGGGTAAGTCACTGTCCGAAACTGTGTGTGTCTGCAAGTGTTGTTTGTGTTTTTGTTGTGTTTTTTATTCGTTTGTAATTTTTTGTTAAATACATAGGCTTATGTATCTAGTTGGCCCTGAACGCAATATCAATGTTGTTCTTTTCTTTTTATGACATTTTTGCGACTGTATGTTTCCCTCTACAACTTTGCCTTATATGTGCCTGTCTTATTTTATCTGTTTGTTAGTTTGTTTGTTTCTTTTGTTTGCACACAACTGTTTTTGGCTTGTAATTTTGTTATCTATTCTTTTTGTTTGTTCTTTTCTTTGTTTGTTTGTTTGTTTGCTTGTTTGCTTGTTTCTTTCTTTCTTTCTGTCTTTCCTTTCTTTAAAGAGACCAAAAAGCAATGTACTCACGATAAAATGACGAACACGG